>NW_024885310.1:5856-91073 GCF_019232065.1 Centrocercus urophasianus | reverse complement strand
CCCCCGGGCTCTAGTTATGGAATTTATTTATTTTGAAGATATTTGTGAGAACAAGAGGGTTTTTTTGTTTGTTTGTTTGTTTTAATAATCAACACTGAGAACTGTGTTTTTAATAATCAACCTTAATGAGAACCTTCTTTAAGAACCTTAACTGTTGTCAATAAGACTTCTAGTTAGAGCTTTGGGGAAAGTGGGAAAGGAAGAGGAAGAGCTGGGAGAAAGACGGCTCTTTATTATACTCCAATGAATTGGTAGATTATGTCTGGTTGTAGCATTGTGAGACAGTAACTTACAAAGTGGTAGTAAATACAACATGAATTCCTCATTTTTTGCATGTATTTACTCTTACTATGTTTTCAAAGTGCATTGTAGTGTATTGGATTATGTGACATGTCTATACATATGTATCTTGTGTCTTTTCCTATGTATCCATACGTATGATATAATGCCATACATCAGAAGGAGACACAACAGTTTAGGTGATGTGCTCAAGACTATATTTGTTGTCAGTGTATCTGTTGTCATTAGAATCTGAGTTCTGAACTCTTTCTCAGCATTCAGTCTCTTAAAACATGTAGAGTGGTAACACTGAAAAACTGACAGGACTGGAAATCTACTTTGTGTTATAGCAAGCAAAATAAGGAAGAATTAATGTTAAATTTTCAGTCATCTTTTGAAATTTATAGTTACTTTTGCAAGTGGGAACCTGATAGTTTTAAATGAGTCCATTCTTAATTACAGTAGTTATCCTAAATCCTCGATTCAGTTAAAGTACTCTTTAAGTTTAAACGATTTGCTAAATTGAAATCTACATTTGTTTTAGTCACTCATAACCACTTGTTTCCAAATTTAGTTCTTCTCCAATCCCTGTTTTCCCATCATTTGATTATATTTTCCTTGAAGTCACATTTTTACTTAATTAGAAAGGATCTACAGATTTTTTTGTTGTTGATCCTGAAACACAATTGTATGAATGTTTGATATGAATGTCAGATAAAGAAAAATAAATCCAGCATTGACTTTTGATATCAGTTTGTGTAAGTCTCTTGTACTCCTGAAAACTTTGTTCTTCTCAATGTACAAGATGCAAGTGGTTCACTTCAGTATTTGTTTTCTGCTTTGTGATGAATTCCTAAGGATTCTGCTTAAAAGTTTCAGAAATAGGTATTTCATCTGCCATTTAATCTGTTTTTCTTTCTGTAATTTTAAGTCCTGGAGCAAAATATATAGTTAACCACTCATTTATGAGGACAACCGAATCAGTGCATCATCAACTTACTGGTGACTTGACCACCTCCCTGGGTGGGAGGCTAGGGAGGCCATTGAACATTAACTCTTCTTCTGTAGTCTGCAGCACCATTTATCGTGTAAAACATTTGTCAGTCTGTGGCTGCTGCTACATCACTTTTTGTTCCCTTTATGCCCAAAATTTCATGATTGCTATGCCTGTGTTATTGCCATCTACTCAATAGCACATGGGTAGCTGCAGTACACTGGTGATTCTACAATGGATTATTCCTCTGAGAGAAAGATGGCCATCTCACTGCTCAGTTGTTGCAATGGTTTTCAAGGCACCAGGCTCACCTTCAGCTCCCCACTTCCCAGCTCTGCAGACCCCTCTTTGAAGTGACTAAGATAGTGTTGAGTAAGGTTATTACTGACATAGACATCATCTGGTTTCAGTTTTAATGCTGAAGGCAAAGAGACAGGGCATGCTTCTCAGATACAGATGTTCTCAGGATCAATCCAGTTGTCTTTTAAGGATGGATTCAGACCATATTTCTGCCATCTGACAGACACAAGTTTGGCTGTGCAACACTGGCCTACATTCAGAAGTTTATCTTCCTAACCAATCATGGGCACTTAATTAAAAATACCACAGCTTTAATTCTGAAGAAAAAGCTGGGAGAGATAGGAATCAATGGCTCCAGCCTAGCTCTGTGGACACATCTGAGTACTGGGTGCTGCTCAGCACCCAGGCAGGTTTTAAAGAGGAGGGGAGCAGTGGCTAAGCAGAGGCAGACTGTGTGAGACCCGTCTGTTTCTCCTAATCTGCTCTGTTCCATCGTTTCCCTGCAAGGAGCAGAAGTTAGAAGGCCATGCAAGTTTTCTCCTGCTTTGGTCTACTAGTCTTAAAAATAAGAAATGTCTTTATATATCTCTCTTGAATGTGCCTTACTGAAATGGAAATCAGCATGTTACCATACCATTTCACATAGACTTAGGAAGTAATTTTATTTTCCTTTCTCTTCATAACTATATTTTGCAGTTATTATCCTGCATATTAAAATAATATCTGTTGAGATTGGGCTTATGTTTTTTTTCTCTAGTTCTGCTTCTCAATATTAGTTCTCACACCATTAAGGCTGCGCATTATTCTCATCTGAACGTGTTTCCTTTGGTCTGTTCCCATTTGCAATGCCCTGAAGTGGCCACAGAAGTCTAACTCAGTGTGGGTCATTTCACCCACACTGAGCAGAGTAAAAACATTTTTGTACTCTGTACCCACAGTGTTCTCTGCTTTACAAAGACATGACACATTCTGTGGTGTTGTCATCTTGAGTCATCTATCCCTGCCATTTTATATTCTGTGTTTGTTTTAGTGATTATTCCTGTCTGTATTTAATATCTTGCACTCTTCTTTAGGGAATATCATCCTATTTTCTCCAGTTTGTCAAGATAAATATAGCAAAAAAAACATCATCTGTGACACAAAGAGGTTTGATGTCACCAGAGCATTTGATGAGTAAATGTTTACTTCATTGTTCTGTTCATGAATGATATGCAGCAAATAAAACTGTCCTCTAGAGAGGTGGCTTGATTACTCTTCCCAGTATTTTTCCAAAAATGAATGTTATGATAACAGATCTGTAAGTCATGATCTCTTTCTTCTTTTTCTCTTTCTGAACATGACCATCACATTTGTTCTTTTTCAGTCTTCAGATTTTTCATCTATTTGCTGAGCATGTGAAGGATTAGGGCCCTAAAGCCTGGTACCACTATATAAAGCAGTAAAAGCAATGATGTACAAACTGAACGAAGGAGAAATCACAAAGTGAAAAGTTTTTATCAGTCTGTAATTACACAGTAGTATTAGATGAAAAAATAATCTTTTGCCTAAAACAATACCTAAAAAATTTGGAAAGAAAGGCTTAAGTAATAGGGTGTGAAAGGGATCCTGTGAAATCTACCCCAACCTTGAGACATGACCTGAGTGATAGTATTTTGAGTCATTACTTTGAACTATGTTTTGTGCTCTTGTAGTAAAGATCTTTGAGCAAGAGAAGGAGTCATGACTACGAGTGTTGCACGATGCTCTTCTTTATCTTTAGCTAAGGAATGATTGCCTTTGTTTTTTTATTGCTTAATATTTGTGAGTAATAGGTAAGCCATTTAGTGGTTGTACATGCAGATCAGGTTCTCTGTAAGCCTGGAAATACGGAGTGGTTTGCATTTCATGCTCTGGTTCCATATGTGTGCATCAGTTTATGGAAAGCCAGACAGTAAGATTGATGACATTCTACTTTCAAAGCATTTGCAGTTCAAGGTAATTACACAATCAGTGAAGTTAAATGTTTAATAGCTTAATGAGTAATTAATGCTATTCCACAGAAGTTGTTGTGTCTGGTGATGTATGACAACCGGGATGGTGTTACTGAGGAGAGCTAAATTTTCTTGTTGAAATGTGATAATTTGTAGTTACTGTTTTCATGATTTGCTAGAATATAGGTGGATTTTTTTCAAGGACTATCTCTATTTGCCAAAAGTAATCATAATGGCAGGAAGAAAATTGTAAGTATATTCCTAAAAGCAATTGCATTGATGGCTGAGAAAGTATATAGTAGATTTTATGTCTGAAGCTGTTATCACATGAAGGTTGGTCTATTTATATATTGACTTCTGGAAATTACAGAATTCAGCTTTTGTTGTCTAGATATATTAGGATTGAGCATGAATTTTGCGACCAGGTTGTTCTTCTGTTTTGCCACTTAGATGACTGATGTGTTGGGCTGTGAAGAGCTCTATAGGATAACATGTAGAGGGAGAGGTGGAAGGTGCGAGGCTGTGGGGTCTTCCTTGAGATACTTCTGCTCTGTAGTAGTTGGACTAATACAGAGCTAGACTAAGTGCTGAAGTGAAACTATGTGGTTCAGGATCTCTGTAGCTCTTGCTGCATACTGTATTTCAGTCTTTGGAGTTGCTAGTTTTTTTTTTGTTTGTTTGTTTTTTTCCAAGTGATGAGGCTTATACTTTAATTATAATGCTTCTGTTGATTATTCACTGAAGGATTTTTTTTTTTTTATAGTGATGTGAGTATTTCTAGTGGATGTTACCACTCTTGAACATAAAATTTTATTTTTCAGTTTATCAAATATTTGCAATTAGATCTGTCTTCTTATTGGATGTAGGACAAGACTTTAAGGCATATCATTATTGAATTGGATTTTTTAATATTTTAATTTTCTGAGACAATAAAATTACACTTGGTAACTTGATTTTTTCAGGGGGGCCTCAAGAGGCTAGAAAGATGGGCCCGGTTGAACCTGATGAAGTTCAACACAGCAAAGTGTAAAGTTTTGCACTTGGGCTGGAGGAATTCTAGGCATCCATACAGGCTAGAAAGAGCGTTCCTTGAAAGCAGCCCTGTGGAGAAGGACCTGGGGGTCCTAATAGATGAAAAACTTAATATGAGCCAACACTGTGCTCTTGCGGCTTGGAGGGCAAATGGAATCCTGGGGTCCATCAAAAGAGGGGTGGCCAGCAGGGACAGGGAGGTGATTGTCCCCCTCTACTTTGCTCTTGTGAGGCCCCATCAGGAATACTGAGTCCAATCGTGAAGCCCACAGTACAAAAAAGACAGGGAGCTGTTGGAGAGGGTCCAGAGGAGGGCCACTAGGATGATCAAGGGACTGGAGCACCTCCCCTATGAGGACAGGCTGAGGGAGCTGGGCTTGTTCAGCCTGGAGAAAAGAAGGCTGCGGGGTGACCTCATTGCAGCCTTTCAATACCTAAAGGGGACCTACAGAGGGGAGGGGAATCAACTCTTTGAAAGGGTTGATATGTGTAGGACGAGGAGAAATGGTTTTAAGTTGAGGGAGGGGAGATTTAGGTCGGACATCAGAGGGAAATTCTTTACCCAGAGAGTGGCGAGGTACTGGAACAGGCTGCCCAGAGAGGTTGTGGATGCCCCGTCCTTGGAAGTGTTCAAGGCCGGGTTGGATGGGGCCCTGGGCAGCCTGGTCTAGCATTAAATTGCAGGTTGGTGGCCCTGCATGTCACAGGGGGGTTAGGGATTCATGATACTTGAGGTCCCTTCCAGCCATTCTGTGATTCTTTGATTTTTGTGAAGCATATTACCTCTGTTGCATAAATACCTGGCTGATATGTTTTCTTGGTAATTGATAGATGAAAAGATTGATTATTTTTGAGATAACTATCTTGTTGAGATAGGACAGCTAGCATAAGGATATTTTGGTGTCTTCTATCATTGTAGATTAAATACTTGCTTTCATGAAGCGCAAGATTTTTTTTTTTTTTTAGTTTGTTTTAATTTGATTCCTTTTGAAGTAGGGCAAAAAACACTGACTAGTTGAGTTTTGGTGGTGGTGGGTTTTATTATTATTTTTTTTTAATTATTGTTCTCCTGAGTAGCAGTATAGTGTTATTTGCAAGGCTCAGAAAAGTGTATTTAGAAAGTCTTATCTAGATTGTTGCTTTTCCTTATGAAGTTTTCACTGTTAAACATATATTTTGCTATTACATATTTTCTATTTCAAATGCCATATTTTAGTTATTTGTATATATTTTTTTCAGTAACGTTAGAATTATTAAAAATGTGTTAATGTTGGCTATGTGGTAGCAGACTAAGGGTCCAGGAAATGTTGAAAAAATATTTCCAATGTTATTTGCACACACAGGAAGTTTTTTGATATAACAATATATGACATGTAAGAAAATGGAGTGTTATCACTTTACATATTTCCTGGTAAGGATGTTAGATGATCATAGAATCACAGAATGGCTTGAGTCGAAGGGATCTGAAGGATCATCAAGCTCCAACCACCCTGCTGCAGGCAGGGCTGCCAATCTCCATATCTAATACTAGACCAGGCTGCTCAGAGCCCCATCCATTCTATCCTTGAACACCTTCAGATGATGTATTTGTACCATCATTTACTGGTGTCTTTTATTCAACCGAGTCTTCTACTGTTCTGTTTTTTAATAGTTTCATGCAGTTTGGGAAAACACAGGTTCATGAAATGTGAATTTTCTCAGTAATGTGAATTTTCTCAGTAAGTCAGGTGCATTAGCTTGTTGTTGGCAAGATTTTTTTACAATGTGGTTATAAGTTTAAAAAACTGTTATGAATTTTCTAATGAATTGATAATTTTTATTAGGAAAGTTTCTGTATGTAGCCTTAAGAATGTGGATTTGCATTAGGCATTATTGCAATCTTAAGCAGCTAATCTGAGTTCCTGAGTGACAAGGCTACTCGATAGCCAGTACGAGAGTTGAATTTAACTAAATCTAGCAGTTGCAGCTTTAGATTTAACAGGCATTGAATAGCATTCAGCTGCTAATTAATTTACAGTCCTGGTCCAGCTTTCACCAAAATAAGCAGAGTTTTTCTATCAACATCACATTGAAGTGGATGAGGACATTCACACTTTCTAAATAGGATAATAAAGCTTTTGTATATGTCCAGTAGAGTTTAAAAGCTTAAACATATTGTCACATAAAGCGTTAAATAAGTCCAAACTGCCTAAGGGTCAGAGAAAATAGTAGGATTGGTACACCTTATGTAAGTATATATCAGGAAAAAGAGAGGTTTAAAATTAAAAAAAAAAAAAAAAAAAAGAATTTTTAAAAAGAGGACCATACGTAAACATCCCTAGTAATGTCACGTGTATGTTTTGTAACATAGTAATGTGCGTGTATGTTTTCTGAGTTTGTTTCTGCAGGGAAATAATTATTTTTCTTTAGTTAAATCTAAAGTACTTCAATGACACCCCAGCAAACTTCCATTTTGCTTTTATTATAATTGGATTTATGTCAAGGAAAAGCATGAGGACTGGGGAAGGTAGTGTGAAATTTCTACTAATTAAACTGACAAAGGCCTTATTTCCTTTTTGGAATGAGAGATTAAAGTATTGTGGCAGCAGTGAGCATCAAAAAAACATACAATCTGTGGGATTCTATAGAAATTCTATTTGTTACTGATTTTTATTCTTGTTTAAAAGTGCTTGAAATACAACTCAGTGTTCCTAAATGTCATACGTAAGGTTTAGTAGTAATTAAATGGTGTAGCTACCAAAAAGTGCTATTCTCGGTTACATTTATCTTCTGAGAACAGTACGGTTGTGCAATAAACGGTACAATTCTGAAAGGCAAATCTGTGCATTTCTAGGATATTAATAATGCTTACGGAATAAACATAGAAGCTACTGTTTACTGGATAATTTATTCAATTAAGCAGTTGTTCCATCTTCCAGTTAAGTGATTTCCAATTAAAAAGTTGTCCTATTTAGACACTATAATAAATTATAAATTAAAAATTTGTAAACTTAGAATTTTATTTTTCAAACACTTAAGGTTTATTGTAAAATAAAATGCAGTTGAAAATATTACATCTATTTCTAATGGATGTGCATTATTTGTAACCATGCTGTTTTGTCCCTCACCTGATCTGAAACTTATTGTACAGGTATTATAAATTCTTGGACATCCAAAATCATAACACCAAACACATACAGGTGTTGTTTTTATATTGTTTTGGTCTTTGTAGAATCTCACTCTGGTCTCAATTATTTGCTAGAAATACATTTTATACCACTTTGGATTTCTTTCTCTTTGAAATCACATTCGTCCTCTCCTTTTTCTTCTTTATTTTTTAATATTATGCCTGGAAGAATTTAAGTATGGGCACTATGTGTAATGTAATTCACAGTGTGTAAATACATTCCTTTGATCTGGAAAAGTGCGCTTCACAGACAGTAATTGCTCATCGCATTCTTTCACAGAATCACAGAATCACAGTATGGCCAGGGTTGGAAGAGCACTCAAGGATCATGAATCTCCAATCCCCCTGACATATGCAGGGCCACAAACCTCCACGTTTAATGCTAAACCAGGCTGCCCAGGGCCCCATCCAACCTGGCCTGGAACACCTCCAGGGACGGGGCATGAAGGGGATGAAGAATCAATTTATCTCAGTTTTATCAGTAAGACCTGATGTAGCCATTGAATATTCTACAAGAATGCCCAAGAGAAAAGATAGTTTTAAGTTTTCCCAGACCAAGCTTTGCAAAAATTTTTACCTCTTTATGAAAACTGGCCTTGTATTTTGCACTTGTTCCTTATGAAGGGCCTAGGCCACAATGATTGAACAGGCTCCTTCAAAATATTTTTACTGAAAATAGCAGTGAAATAATTGCAGTAAGAATTCAGGCTTCACAGGCAAAAAAAAAAAAAAAAAGAAAAAAAATCAGAAAAAATTTGATCATTCTGCAGTTCAGGGATCGAGATGTAAATAGACATCACTACTTTTAAGTGAGCATTCCAGAAAAGAAACATTTTTAATGCCAGAATTTTATTGTCACTTCATTTCCACTGTATCAATGGCGTTTTGATTCAGTAATCTGTGAAATGAAACAAACAAAATTGAAAAATGCAGATAAAGACCATTCAGTCAGATACTGTGATATCACAAAAAAATAATAAGATTTGATAAATGATGCCCATGGGAAGAGTATTAATACATACCTTTGTCCTTTCCTCCACAAACAAAAAAATCTTTTGCTTAATGTGAGTAGTGTTTTCAGTCCGTGTAAGGTTACTTCATTCTTTCTAATGGCAGGCACCCATTAAATAAATGAAATACTTTCCCGCAAATTTCATTTTGATATGACTGCATTTTCACCAAGAATAATGTCACGACACATTGCTGTGACAAGAAAGAAGCAGTAGCTTCTTCCCTGTAGCTCCTGGTACCTTCTTCATATCGGCTACCTAGATTTCCAGCTACCTAATAATTCATGTCTAAGAAAACCAAACACCCTGAAATTTGTATCTTCTGATGTTTCAGAGACGGTGCTGAATGGAAAAGTTGACTGACCAAGTGACAATCCATCATCCTCTATGTAATTCTAAACCATTTGTGATGCACGCCATCAGAGATGCCATGCTGGCCTCTCATCTACTATGAAAATTGTATTTTGCATAATTTTCTTTTTAATGGAAATTGAAATTATTTAATTATACATACTGTTTTTCAAATGTTGTTTCTCTTTCTGTGAAATTGAAATTTGTATAACTAGGGAAAAAATATTTTCGTAAGTACCAAGAATCAAAACGTTAATGATATGAAAAATTAAGTGTTTTCCTCTTATGTGATAAGTCAAGGCAAACTATGCAAAATCAAGTGAAATCAGTAAATTCTTCTATATTGGCTGCTGTGTTCCGTGCTGATGAGCTAAACCAGTGGTCCATTCTTTTTTGCGTGTGTGGCAGCTCAAAGAAATGTGATGCAATAGAAATTACAGAACTCATTCAAAAGGGACTTCCCTGCATCTGAGAAAGAGGTTGACTTTTGTTTGAAGGCAATATGGTGTAACCATACAGGTTTCTTAGTAACAATACCGTGGCTCTGATTAATTCCCAGATTGAGGTCTGATCCTGTTCTAAAATGTGACTAAGTGGTTCTTCATGTAGTCAGGGAAATACGAATGGCAGGCTTTCGTCATTTGGTCAGACAGTGCAACCTATGCCTAATGCTGGCAGGCATCATCTCTTGAGATCTCTCCTCCCAAAGGACCCTGCAGGCAAATAGTATTGTGCTGTGTAAAAGGCATCAGTCGTCCCACACTGGGTGTGATGACTTTGAATCCAGAGCTCCCCAAATGCTTTTTCACTATATAGCTGCATAACTCACTATTCCTGTGAATGTTCCTTTTGCATCTCAAAGGAAGAAGGTGGAGAAACAAATTTGGAGCTAACCTTTTGTGTACTAGCAGGCAGTGACATCTCATAAGGGGCTCAATGTCTATGAATGTTTGATGGTGATTTCTCTGTTCTATGCCTACATTGATTTTAATATCTTGTTTAAAATAACAAAATCGTGTGCTTAATTAGAAAAAGAAGTGAGATAAATGAACAAATTAATTAAATCTTTGAACATTATTTTTTCAGAATAATACTGTGGCACAGTTGTAAGTACATGCATGGAATTACTTTTCTTCTGGCACAGAAATTAAAAAGTAAACTTGTGTTCATACAAATGGTGCAGACTCAAGTTCATACATAAAAATACACATTTTCTTTGGGGAAAATAGTATCCTTTTGTCTTTTGGCAATCATTTCTGAATCAAATTATGTGTGTTACCCATGAAGTTTACATTTTTCCTCTCATGTGCTGCGTGAAAAATTATGGGATGAAAAGTTACAATGTAATTTTTTTAAATTTTATTAAATATTAATAAATTTTAATATATTAAAAAGCCAAGATTACATTTGCTTTTTCTTCTTTATTCCCACAGGCACAACGGCTAACAGATCTGGAACAGAAACTAGCAGCTGCAAAAGATGAATTGGAAAAGGCAGCCCTTGACAAGGTAAGAAGTGTGACATGATGCAAGCGTGTTTATTAGCTGTGAATGTTTGTACATAGCTTGACAAAAACAAGTGAAAATATTGCAGAAGTTTAGGTATGTGTTTAACAGCACGCACTCGGCTTAAGTCAGTGGAAGTAAATGTTGTGTGATGTTAAATAAAGCTGCAGATTTTTTAAGAAGATGTCAACGGCTTATGGGCTGGCTTGGCCCAGTTCCGTGACCAGTGGGGTGGAGGGATCTGCGGATCCACGCCTCCAGGAAAAAAAAAAAGGTACAGGAGACCCCAAAATAATTAAAAACAGCGGCAACGATCTGAGGAGAAACAAACTAATTTACTAAATACAGTATCGGAATGCAAGATAACACACTATAATACAATACAATTAGAATTGAAGCTAATAAATCAAATATAATGAGAGAGAGAGAGAGAGAGAGAAAGAGAATGTCCAAAAGGTGGATATCTCACCATAAAGCTGAGATACTCAGTCCAATTGAGCAGCAGGGAGACGGGCAGCACCCACGATGAAGAGCAGATGAAAAAGAGTGCATCAGGTGACCTTGCCAGGAGTTATATCTCCTCTCCGTGGCTGCAAAATCCCCTGGGGAATGTAGTTCTTCTCTTCTGGGCAGGTACCCAGGACTTGAGCATAAAACCATGACAGAAGAGAAAAATCAGGTTGAAAAGGTCTCAGAGGCTTCTAAAGAATTATTACCTTTTCACTAAAGTATTTTTCTGGTTGTCAGTACCACAGTAACTGAGGATTTACTTCAACTTAAACAGTAATCACAGAAGCATTATCCAAACCTGTGTGCATTGCTGGCCATGTAGTAGTTGTTTCTTGCAAGTACATTCAAGTGACCTGCTCCTCATATTAATTGGGTAATCGTATTCACTTTGCACATGCGTACACACTCACAGGCATGCTCTCTCACTAGTGCCAGTTGCTGTTTAGTGCAATGACAAGGGGAGAATACTTGGAAAAAAAGTCTTCTAAATGTACCCTTTCATTATAACGTGGACAGCTGTGAAGGAGAAAGCAAAAAGCATTTGACATCAGGAATTTCTAATGAGTAGTAAACCAGTCTGCAAATTAAATGGGGGCTTGCAGCATGCTCAACTGACTTCTCTGACCCTATGTTTCTTTCCTAGTAAACATTATGGAATTTTAATTTATGCTAGGTTATAATTCTTCAGGTTTTTTCCTCATGACTGGCATCATCTTCTGGTAAATTACCGTTGAGAAAATCCATGGATGGCGTCAATAGTTCATTTGGTTTAGGGGGCATGGTGGTGATGGAATGAGTTGAAGGTTGAACTCAATAATCTTACTGGTCTTTTCCAAGGTTTATGATTCTGTGATGAGAAAGAGGCATGGAAATAGAGAATGAAAAGTGCAAAGCTCATAAAAGTGGAATTGTGAAAAAGCTCTTTGAGACACAGTGCCCATGCTTATTCTCACTGCAGAATAGTAAGATCATTTAAGTTTTCAAATACCTTTTCTGCCCTGGTCAAGAGTTTTTCTCTGTGAACTAAAAACAGTTGGAGATCAGTGCAGTGAAGATGTTGACGAAGTTAGCATGTGCAGTAGGAATGGGGTTGATGTAGAGAGAACAGTGTTTTTTCAGAACATGAGCTGTACTGGAAAAGATTAATTGAGTAACCGAGTCTCAAAATGTGACTATAAATTGGCATAGAACTGTATTGTACTTTTGGGAGGGTATGAAACTTCTGTTTTTAATATTTGCTTTAAGTATTGTTTGTGCAGACAGAAGATTTAATGTCTCACATTTGTGTATTCGTACTGCAGCGTTTTTCTAACTCCCATGATGGGATCCTGAGAAGCCTGACATTTTTTGTTTTGCTACAGCCCCATTTGTTCTATACTAAGTCCAACTCTGTCTCGTCTCAAAAGTATAAGGAGGAAAACATAAAGACATGCATATCATCTTGACAGTATTTATGACTGGCCATAGCCATAGCAAAGCAAGCATTGAAGGACAGGAGAGGGGGGTGAAAGGATAAGTAATTATCTGGAGGAAATTATCTGGAGATAAATTTCTGAGGACCAACACCTCTACCTTAACTTCTTCCTGGGGTCAAGAGTCTACTTATCTCTGGAAGATTCTGGAAGAGCCCTTTTTATAAAAGCTTCCCTACAAAAGTAGTAGGGAAGTATTCCCTACTAAATGTTTGCTGATTTTTCTCAGAGCCTCTCAATTATAAGATACATTCCCTATTTGAATTTAGTGGAGGTTTATCTGACATAAAACATAGGATCTAACAATACTTACTTAGCAAGTAAACTAAAACAAGATTTTGTGTACCATATCTCATTGTTCATGATTCATATTTGTGAAATATTTTTAACGTTGTATACATAATATTTGAAAAATGTAGCATGCACTATTTTACATATGCATGTATTTCCCATCAGCTTTAGTCATGATATGCCTCAGAGTCCTTCAAAAAAATCTTTAAAGGCCAAAATGTGTGGTTGTATTATGTGTTTATAGGTAGATTTTTAATACCAAGAACAAAAGCAAGATTTTTTTAAGGCCAAATGCTGTTTAACTCCCCCTGAGACAAGTGTGATGAAGGCAATAAATAATATTTGATTCTCCAAACGACTTGCAGTGATTGAACAAAGATTTTAAAATGGGACCTCCTCAGTGAGTAGTTATCTCACTGCTCTTATTGCCTCAACTTTGTTCAGTGTCAGACTGCTGCTTTCATGAGTACCTCTTTATTTATGAGTAAAACAGCAGTATTATGGCTCAAGCTACAGACACTATCATGTAATTATGAGAACAATTCACCAATTAAAAGGTGTAGATTGGCTTAAAGTACAGTAATGGATGTGGACAAATCACAGCCTTAACAGGTGGGAAGTCCTGCTATACAGCATAAAAGCATAATAGGCACATGTATATACATGAGTGTAGTTATCCTTCTGTGGGATTAAAATCAGTCTTTATAATGTAGAAAAATACTAATTAACCTGAACATTATAGGCAAAATTCCATGCAAAGTCTATGTCTTTGCAGTACTTGCAAGTGTCTACTTCTCTCTACTAAATATTATATGTAAAAATCTGGACATGATGAGATTTGGTAGGTGGTATATTTGTTCCTTTAATGATAAAATAGAATTCAGTAAGTATTTGCAATAACCAATACAGATAAAATTCAGAGATAAAAGGGAACAATGCAAGAACTTTTTAGATATTTTGGTGTATAGTGCACAGTAACTTAATATAAAAAACACATAATTGTGCTAGTAGTAATGGAAAGAAATAGCAGCTGTTATTTGTAAATGTTAGCCTTAATACAAAAAGATAAAGCAAGTGGCTCCATTCATAATTACACATCTCAGAGAAGTGATGTTTTCTTGTTTTCCCCAGGATTCACAGCTGAAAGCTCTCAAGGACACTGTGAAGTTTTGCCTGTCCTCCGTTCTGCGCAATCAACCTACTGCTATACATCGAATCCCTTCAAAACCAACAGAGAAGCTGACATCCTCAGCTACAGAGGGCTCAAAAGTTCAATTTCCAGTAATAAGCACCAAGGTATTGTATCTCCCTCGCTCTTTTTTTTCAAGTATCTGTGAGAGTTTGTCCTGTAAGAGCATCAAACTGGAACTAAGAAGGATTCAAAATTCATTGCAAGATTAGGATGAATTTTAAGCCAATTCTAATAATTCTAAGCCAAATTTTGGTATCAGTAAAGTTTCACAGTGTTGGGAAATGAGTACTTTTATTTGCTGAGAAGCAGAATTCCATCTATTGCTTGCTAAATGAGCTGTGTCTGCATAACAAATCTACGAGGAAGATGGATTTACATCTAAAGCAAGAATGGAAATTCATGGGATTATTTACCTGCCAGGCACTGATAATGTGTTTGTGGTACTACAGCACTGAACAGTGAGGCACTTTTTGTTTTTCACAAAAAAAGCCATGACAAAGCCAATATAGAAGAGTAAAGCAGGTTGGTATGTTCAAACAGAATTTGCCGAAAGGGCTGCAATAATAGGCCAGGGAATATTTGATTTGCAGAATACATCCAGGAAATAGGAACAACAGTTCAGGAGTAAATATGATTAAAAAACTGGTTTCTAAAGCATTCTGATTCTATAAGTGAAAGCATTTTATCACAGTTGAGATATACAGTGATAGACAGATATTCAGATAATTTCCATCTCCAGGGTTGCATTTTGCTCATCTATTCGTGTGATTCAGTACATTTAGACTGAGTCTAAGGAAGAAAATTTTACAGCAGGATGGTGGAGCATTTGTTTCATTTTTCCCTTAAATTCTACAACTCTTTCGTGAAATATAAAAAGAGATTGCCAACTCACAGTCAGTTTGTAATTTTTTATAGCAGCTGTTGATATGCACCATTAGTACAGAGATTGAAGCCAAAAATCAGAAATCTTTCTCTATGTAATTAAAACTGAAATGTAATGTCAGAAAGTTGAATATGATTATAAAGCTGGATCTCATGTTGCTTCTCTTACCATATTGATTGTAGGTTCCTTAACTATTTCAAAGTGAGAAGTCTTCACTTCGTAAACCATTACCTCCAGAAAGAAACCAGCTTATTATTTAGTAACAGCCCATGAGGATATTAGACCTCACTTAGATTAAAACAACTGGTTCTCCATTCTGAAGAAGGATGGACTCAAGGATATGCAGACTGAGATTTCAGGAGCATATAGTCCCTGGCACAGCAAAGGAATACACATAGAGTTTGGAACAGAATTTATGACATTTGATTGAAAAACAAAATTATCTCCATTCTTTTTCCAGTCAATAATCAAATTGATTTTGTGTTTAATGTTCCAGTTTATGAAATATAGCAATATTTCTATGTAGCAGTCTGAGTTCTTTGTATCACAAGAGTGCTTGAATAACTTATGCTCCCGCTTTAATAGACATTGCTCACATTTCTCTGCACATGGCATATGCCATGAAAACATCTGCAAAAATGATGGTTCTGAGTCCTGCTCTTCCTCACACTGATACCTCATTATTATAAATCTGTGCATTATCTGTGATTATAAAACCACTGAAATCTGCTACTGTAAAATAGGTTGTCAAGTCAGCATAGCCAGTCCAGAATGTCTGCATTCAAGCCTTATTATGGAAGGCATTTTTCTTATTTTTTTAAAAGAATAATATCCATTCTCATGTATCTTTTCCTTGTTGTTTTTTTTTTTAATCTTGCAGACTAAGTCAATCTAACTACATTGTTCTAACTACAGACAGTGTTCTTTCTCTATCACATTTGCATAAATATTTTAATATACCAGGCTCGTATTCTGGTAAGTGTAATTGTGTTTGATTATTTTTCCTACGTGAAAATGAGAAATTCATATGAGCATCTCGTAACTGAGATGCAGTTGAACTTTGAGGAAAGAAATTATCAGTTGTCTGGTAAATACCTTCTAAGATATTCTCATCCTACATAAGAAGTTTATTCTAAAATAGTCACATTTATTTTAAATCCATGGAAGTGTATGACATCTGCATTACTTAGATATGCAGTCATCTGTGAGGTTGGGGCACTTCTCACTAAAAACAGTGGCAATAAGAAGGTTGTATTTTTGTATTGAGAGCTGGAAATCACAAAATGAGTGCTTGCTAGAGAAGATGTTTAAGATAAGAACATGATGCAGAAAGGATAATTAGGAAAATAAATTTCCAAATTTCTTGTGAAGGTTCATTATAAAGATTTGATTTGCTAAAGTGTCTTTTTTTTCTTTCAAGAGACTGTAAGATAAACGCAAAGAGATTCAAAAATTAGTGCATAAATGCACATAAATCACTAAAATCAAAAGTTTAGTTCCCTTGAATTGATTAATAGTAGTGCATTTTGCTACACCTTACCATGTACAATTTACAAAAATATAGAGAGAAGGCACTAATATTTCAGACAAAACCCATTTTACCTATCCTGTAGCCATCATAACACAGATTTCACTCGTGAAAGCAGTTCCCAAAGGCTGTCTGCATGCGAATTCATTGCCACTAACATCTCAAAGGAAACCCCACAAAGGAAAAAACTAAGAAAGGTGGTCATTAATCCTGAACTATGAGGTCTTGATCTTTCTAGATTGTTGACAATTCTTTGTATTCCATAGTTTCTTTTCACACCATAATGTCCCAGCTAGTAACTGTCTGTCTACTGGAAGTGGAGAATGCTCCCAAGTGAGTTTGGAGTTGCCAAATGCAACAGCTGCAGCTGCAACTGTCTTGTGTCATCCCTGTGACACACTGGGGAGAAGGAAGAGGGCTAGAAATCTTTGAAAGGAAGATTTCTGATCTCTAGATGACCGCCTAAGGACTCAAAGCTTTACAGCCATTTAGGTACATCTAGGTAGATTATCATTAATGGATGAAAATCAACTAGGCTACCTGCTGTGGGGAACATGGGTTGGGATCATCTGTGAATCAGAGTACTGGTATTGACATCCAATTGAGGCCTCTTCTGTATTAACTGTAGCTTGGCATATGGAACAACTCTGATGTTTTAGATGTGTTTTCAAGTATATGGATTCACTAGGTGGAATGCTTTCTTACTCAATTTGTTCTAATTTTCCTTTCTGGAAAAGGGTAGCATTACACTTAAATTAATACAGTTTTTATAATGATGGCTATCATTCAAATATCTTTGGCTTCTTTGGCTGTGCAGTGTAAATATACCTGTGCCCTAAATGCAAAGAAAAAATGAGCTTGAGTCATTCAGAATATTAATGAAAATGAAGCAGAAAAACAGCTTCTATTTGCAGTAGCAAGGTTGAATACATAAATAATGGGCAGTGCAATTAAAAGAATAGCGGAATAATGGCAGCTAGTTTGCTCTAGGGTGTTTTTGTCTAACATTTTTTTGCATATTCCCCACATAAATTCCTTCATAAATGCCCTGTGGTTTTGTGTGTTTTGTGGACTGCAGTGTTCTAGGAGTAAAAATAGCCAAG
Organism: Centrocercus urophasianus; assembly: GCF_019232065.1. NCBI lineage: Eukaryota > Metazoa > Chordata > Aves > Galliformes > Phasianidae > Centrocercus > Centrocercus urophasianus. The sequence goes on along the minus strand of NW_024885310.1, from coordinate 73,487 downwards.
AATTTCAAACTGTGAAGAAGAAAATAACAGCCCCATAGTCCCCTACTGCACATGGCTGGAATGAAAGACCACCAACAAACACCATGTGTGTCCAAGTTCTGACAGAGGAAACAGGCTGAAGAATGAGAACTGCCCTTCTGTAGAAATGTAGGGGAACTATCATTCCGATGTTGCATTTGTGAATATATTTTGAAAAGATTTAAAAATCTACAAGAAGTTACATTTTCCTGGTAGTAACTGCTGCAAGAGCTGTTGCCTCTGCTTCTATTGCTGTGACTATTATAGGTACCAGTATACACTGATCAATGTAAAAAATCCAGAAAAGTAGGAAGTGTGGTGTCCCATCTTTCTTTCATCTAGAAATAATCATGCCCAATCAAAATGAGATCAGGTAATGTTATATCAGTATTAAGCCCACAGAAGTGTTCTTGTGGGGTGCAAAGGAATGAGAGCTTGTGAAACTCTTCAGAGAAGGTACAGGTCTGAAAATGTGGTCACTCTGAAAAGCATTTTGGAATGGTCATGTAGTAACTCAAGAACATGATTTATTGTGTTAGTATGTCTTAGTATTCAGGTTAAACATAAGCTTACTGTTAGTTTGAGAGCATAGATACTGAGCCTCTACTGCAAATACTGAGCAAGGTTACTGAAAGCAGAAGATGATGTTACTGCCTTCTTCTGTGCTTCTTTACAAATTTTATCTGGGTTTTAGATTTTCCTTTGTGGGGGATTTTTTTGGTAATTGTTCTTTGTTCTGTTGCTGGTTGTATTGGTGTTTGTTTTTATTTTTTTGTTTTTTGTAGTTGTTGAGTTTTTGTATTTGTGGATGTCATTTTTTAAATCTAGAAATGATCTATTTGTGAAATCAGAATATTTATTAGGCTCTAGGACTTATTTCATTCTACAAAGGTAGAAACGATTGATAGAATGATTCTGTATGAAATAATAAGTAGTTAAATATTTGTACTGAATACCAGTTATAGAAAAATCTCATATCATATCATTGATAATACTGAATAATGATAACTGACTAGAAATGTAGAAAGAACTTATGATTACATGCTTACATTTCTTCAAATGCAGAAATATTTTGAAAGAATAAAGATGGATTAGGAATGTGTAAGTTGGGTCCAGCCCATGTTTTTGAAGACAGAACAGAAAATTTTTTAGTCATTTTAAATTACTATATATTACAGCCTAGAAAACTGATATAATACCTTCAGATTCATGAAAAATTAACCAGCTGAATATGGAAATATATTATATTTTGCTGTAGGTCAAGAAAGAAACTGTATTCTCCTGGATGAGGAGCTACAAGATATGGTTTAATAGCTTGTGGTAGCAATGGTAATGGGTGGACTAAATGATCTTTTAGGTCCTTTCCAACCTTGAGATTCTATGATTCTATGAAGTTAAATGAGAACAAATTACACAGAAAGTAGTCTGTTTTCTAAAATTAAAGCTATTACCAATCTGTTCGTTTATCATGATATTCCAGTTTAAATGAAGGTTCAGACCTTGAAAAAAAAAACTTGCATATTCATTGCTCAAGAATATGAAACAACAATAATACAGCTATGAATTTATTTTCATAATTGTAAGAAAGGTTAAGACTCTAAAAGATTCTCTAATGCATCTGATTATTTTTATTCAGGGTGGCCTTGGTTGTTACAACATGCTGAAAACATAACTTGGCAGTTATTTTTCTCCAGGCAGTAAATTTCTAACTGACATTCATAGAATCATAGAACAGCATGGGTTGGAAGGATCATTATGACATTGTGTCTGGAAGCATTCCCAATTTAGTCAGTATTACCCCTGTCTCTAGGGACCAAATAACAGGTAGAAGTTAATGAGATATTACTGGCATGTGCAGTTTCAGTGGCCTGCTGTTGGTTGCATTTGGCATTGAGATTGGGAAACAGTAATTAAAATAAGCAATTACTAAATGCAGAGGAAGCCATGTTTATAATATGCAGTAATGACATAATATAACTCTTTCCTCATACGTGATCACTATGAGAATAAAATAGTGTTGAAAAATGACACCTTCCACTGTTATAGATTTTGATTTCAAAGCAGTGAGTAATACTTGTGTCCTCCGAAGGTACTTGCCATAGAAATCCCAAGTACTGAGTATCTGCAAGTCTAACGTATGAAGAAATTTGTCTTGAAAAAAATGAAAAACTGTAATTAAAAGAGCGTGACTAGCATGACCTATTCCTTCACGAAAGTCTTTCCTGTTCTGCTTTCTATGGCTGTCTTTTGGCTTATAGACTTTCATTATCTTTAGGATCAACTGGATGCCAACTTGTATTACTTTTTCATTAATAATGGTTCATAAGAACATGGCAACCCTTTCTTGTATCTTTTATTTCTTGAATTTACCTCACATTGAATATGATTTTGTTATTTGCTCAGGCCTTTCTCAGTGACTGATTTTTAATAAAATTTTATTATATGCTGGAAAACATTTAATACCGGACATCATTAAACTGAAGCTCTTTGATTTTACTGCTTACTTTAAATAAGTCTTCATTATTAGCACATTATCTTGACACTGTATTAGTTTTAGATTTTTTTTTTTTTTTTTTTTTTTAACTAAGTGTAGTCAAGGGAAAGTGGAGGGGAAAAAATAATAGCACCTGGCAACTCTTACTCCATGTCCCAGAACAACATCATTCTCATTTAATAATGTCATTATAAACATTATCATTTAAGTTTTAGTGGCGTGATCTTTCTCATTCTCCACATTTCATAGATCAGCTTTCTGACCTCTCCCTAACTTGTTACAGGTACCAGACCCTAGTGCCTTAGGCCTACTGCAAGCTTTAACAAGTTTATGGACAAACCTGTTTTTTCTTTTCCCTATCAGAAGGGAGAAAGAGGAGATCTCTTGATGGCATTCCAGGTGTTACTGTCCTATGCTACTCATCTCTCATATCAAGCCATGATCTTTTTTAAACATATTTTTAATTATTGTTCTCTCCTAGTTACAGTGAGTTACAGTGGTTGGGAGAAAATACAGTGCTTATAATTTTATTCCAAGTTGCATTTAGCAGAAAGATAGTAACACATTGCCTTATCTTGTGACTCTCCACTGGTGTTTGTGACTGGTTCCATTAAAAACATATGGATATGTAAGAAGGTTGGCCATTGTAAGACTTCATTTTGTTAGATGAGAGCAATTAGAAAGAAACTGAATTTACTTTCCTTTGCAATTCCATTTAAGGATATCTACTTCAAGAATTATTATTATTATACATTTTCTCACAATATTACATGTAAAAAGATTTGAAATCTGTGGAGGGTCTAATTAATCACTTTAAGAGGCTTTCCAGTTTGAATGTAATTGTGAAATGACTCCCAAGGGAATTTCTCTGCCCGAGGATGTGTTCATGGTGTAGATGATAATTATTAATGTTGGCATCCTCTGTACAACATCTATTATTAATCTATTGTTACAAAGCTTCACTTTAAATGTATATATGAAACCAGATGGGGAACATTAGAGATAGTTAAATGTTCTTTTATTTTAGGAAAGATATGATTTGGAAAATGTCAGAAAGATGTGTCATCAATTGATTCTCGAGAACTGAGTATTTTAGCTATTAATAAAAATAGAATTTTCTAGTAATTTAATTAGAGCAATTGCACTGAACCACCAAACATAAGAAATACAGAATAGGCCTAAGACATTCAAATTCAGTTTAGTTTTGAGCAATTTAAGAAATAGCCTTCTGACCTAAAACTGAGGAATATGTTCTTGGAGAATACTTCCTTTGGTGAACCCAGATCCTTGGAAAGACGTATTCTTTGTTACTGGATTGTGACCTCTACCTTTATTGGGTAATCCAAAACTGGTTTAATGCAACCATATCTGCTTACATTTATTCATATATTTATTCAGAGATGAATTTACTAATATGCACATTTATCTATAATGTTTTCTAGTTTTTCTCTTTCCTGGAGAAACTGTTTGCCTTTCATTAAGCACTGACAGTTAACAATTCATTTTTCTGTGCTTATTTACAGTGGATTCTTATGTACCTATATAGAAAAAATCCATGATTGATATGTGTATTAAGGAAAACTCTATCCCATTGTCAACAGCAAACTTGTAATGGATTTTTGGTCGTAGGTTATTTGGGAGAGAAGTCAAATGAGAGGAAAAATTTTTGTTAGATAATACAAGGCAGCAAAATGTAGTAAAGATAATCCTACTATAAACTATTTGAAAAAGAATTGAAGTACTTCAAGGCCTGTAAAAGTGACAGTGTGACACAGAACTAATCCTTTAGATAGCTATGTGTTAAAAAAAACAGTTATGTCTTTGCTATATAAACAGTCATCATTTCTCAAGTTGTCCCCAGTTCTTTTGCTGGAGTTAGAGAAACAAAACAATAAAATTTTATGATTGAAACAGAAATGATTAATGATATGAATGCTAGAAGTCTATTAGAAAGTTTCTCAACAGTACAATTAGCTCAAGATAATCTTGATGTGCAACATGACAAATCCACTCATATTTTTAGGTCAAATGATTACAGCCTTCAGATAATGTAAGTCTTCTCTTGGCCATTTTAAAGATTGTTCTGCTTTACCTTTTAGCTTGATCATGTCGGTGTGCTGGGTGCAATATAGTGCCTTGGAAGCAATTCAGCAATGATATTTTTATACTTTTAAGTGTATACAGTGAGATACACATATCTATGTGATGTAAATAAAGGTTTTAGGATCAACTTTTGAGAAATTTATGGAAAGGCATTCTGTAGAGGTGAAATGATAGAACTGTAAACATGACTGAATTGTAGTACCATGAGATCTAAACTTGGGACTGAAATTCTATAGGGCTACAGAAGTGTATTCTCTAAAATCTGTGACAAGGACAAGAGGTTAATTTAAGGGAAATGTCCACACAGAAGGATCATAGGATTTAAAAAAAGAAAACCAACAGCAACAGAAGAAAGGATCTCTAATGGTACCTAATTTTTAGTGAATGCTGAGCAGGCTCAGCTTACCCTGAGATGGTTCCAGTGGTGCCTAGGATTTAGGAAGAGCAAATTCATAATATATTGCCAACATCTTCCAACAGCAGTCAGCTCTCCTCAGAATGCTCACTGTATCTTTAGAGGCAGAAATAGCCTTCAGGGAATGTTGGTAGTATTACCCATGCTGATTTGAAAGAAAGCAAATTCCATAGCAGGAGTGCACTTCTCTCAACTATAAAAAACAGGATTAACTAAAGCTGGGCCTGCTAAGGGAGAAGAGAAGATCTAGTGAAACTGCGTTAATTTTTTGACTGGATTATATAAAGCATAACTTTCTTTTTTAATTAAGGCTGTTAGTACACACACTTTTGGCTGTTAGTACACACTCATGAAAGATATGTTTTTCAAAAGGTATTTTTCTCCTCTTCACTTATCAGCCAATTGATTAAAATGAGACAGAAGCTGTAGGCAGCTGTCAGAACACCTCCCTGCCTACACACAAAACCCAACAGATAATCACATTCATTCCATCGAATGCTCATTTGAAGACCGTGGAGCCCGTTGCCAGCCTTGGCTGGATTGTCCTACACATCTACTGTATAGTCCAGATTTGGCATCTTCTGACTTCAATATGTTTAAACTGATGAAAGACAGGCTACATGGGCAACATTTTCATAGCAGTGATGCTATCATAGCAGCTGTGAAACTGAGTTTCTTTCACTGGTGCAGATTTTTACAAGCATGGCATTCAGGCTCTTGTTCATTGCTGGCAAAAAAAAAAAAACAAACAAAAAAACCCTAACAGCAGAGATTGTGGAAAAATAGTGTCTTGTAGCTGACAATTTGTTCAACTAGTGTTATTGTACTCTTTGTATCTGTTGTGGTTATGGAAATTAATAATAAGCATTATTTTCAGGGAGATCTTATCCTCTACTGAAGAGCAAACAACCAATGGGCTAACCTCAGATGAGAAATTATTAGACTCTCAATTCTAAAAGTAGTTATTTTTCATTGAATTTTCATAAATGTGAGGGTCACTGACCCTCGAAGTTGAACAGTTGGGGTTTTTGCATTCCTGGGATGCTGTGCCATTTCAAATAATGCTGGAATACCATCTGTTCTCAAATCTCTTATTTTTTTACGTTGTGTATTCCCTCATGCTTTTAACTGCAGTCTTCAGTTCTGTTATCTAAAGAAAATTATAAAAGTCTTCTTCATTTAGAATCTTCCTTCTAACTCCACAAATTGTCAGCACCTAAAATTTTATAGTGGTAGAATTGTCCTGTACACAGAATATGCCTGACTATCCTCTAGCCAAGCATTAAAAGATTTCAGATGACTATAGTTTAGTTCCGTTATCACCAGTGTCAAAATACGCTTTAAAAAGCTTTTTCTGCTTAGTCAATTCTTTATTCATAAGTAGGCACACTGCAGAAACGTGTAAGCAAGAGCAGTGTAGGAGCCCAAATGATCTTGTAGAGTAAATTTAGCTTGTCAGAATGTACTCAGAATTAAATGTTACTGTGTTATTACTGGGTTTGTATACACATATATTTTATATTCCATGGTAGTAAGAGCCTTAAGAAAATGTTATCTGATTGGTTTCATGAAAAAAAGCAAAATACATGCTTCAGAAAACTTGCAGTGACCTTCTGATCTGAAGATAGCAGCAAGCATAGTAATAGTTTGTTCAACAGCAACTGTGAATCCTAGAAGAAAATGTAGGAAAAATGCATACAAAAAAGAACAAACCTATTGCTGCCTCTACCAAAACTGTCACTCTATGAAATGATCAGATGGGTTTTGCCATGAGAAAGGCATTTTTTCAGCATCTCCTTAAGTGGCTGTGGCTATAAACATGGTACATGCAGAATTCAACACAAGATGTCAGCACATGTTTTTATAGCCAACATATAAACAATATGCAAAATGCTAAGTATTCCAGGCTGTGTCCTCCTTAGTGTGCTCCACTTCTGACACACTATCTCAGTTTTTACTGTGTTCTCTTTATAACCTGTCAGTTAGGGAGAATAAGAAACGGGTCATTATCATGTCCTATTTGTAGGAAAAATAATAACTAGTAGTTTGACTGATTGCATTTAATCTCAATCTTATGTTCTCTTTCATACTTGAGTGTGCACACATATACAGGCACACAATTATATCTGAATCAATGTGTTACATAGCATAAAATATAATCTTGATGTAAATTATAATAAACTATGATATATAAACATACAGACACTTGTGAAGTACGCTATTTAGATTCTTGCATGATAGTCATTATTGACTGAAACTTCAACTTGGACTGTCAATGCTTAGCTCTATTAGAACCCAAAACTTTGTGGTATATGCTATCTTCCTAGTGCTCAATTTTCCTAAGCGGACTAACTGACAGCTGTCTACAGTAATTTTCAGTGTTTTCCATTCTCACATGTTTCATACAATATGTATAATTGCCATAAGGGAAGGAAGTGTGGTGTATTGTCTTCATCTTATGGCCATTACTTTTGTGGGTTTCACAAGCTCAATATGAGGACAAGAGATTGCCTAGAGGAACTGTGGTTGCTCTCTCCCTGGAGGTGTTCAAGGCCAGGCTGGATAGGGCTTTCAGTAACCTGGTCTAGAGGGAGGAGTCCCTGTCTCTAGCAGGGGGATTGAAATTGGATGATCTCTAAGATCCCTTCCAAACCAAACCATTTTATTAATTTATGAATAATATTTCTAATATTTTCATTTAAGATGGGTAACTTTTAGCTCTTCTTGTTAAGTCTCACTGGAAAATGTTTATTTTTTTTCTTAATCTCTTCAAATCACATAATTGAGGTATCCTCTAGCATGAGCCCTGGGTTGCAGTTAAAGTAAACGCATCATTTTGAGAGTCTTGAAAATCAATATACAGCGAATCATTACAGAATGCTTCTTATTGATCCTGAAAAACTTGATTGCATACATTTTCATGAGAGTTTTTTGTTTTCTTTCTTTTCCTAAACTGAGTGTGGAAACATAAGAAAATGCAATTGGTACAGGTTGGGCAACAGAAAAATGTCAGTTGAAAGTTCTACTGGAAAGCATTTGGTTAAATTATGAAATATGCAATGCTCTCAAAATGAGCTGTGCTAGAAAAAGAACAATGGAATTCAGAGCACAATAACACAGTGGACAGATATGGCTTCTTTTCATATGCAGGTAGCATTGTATTTTGGTGACTGTTTGAACAGTCCTCTATTGCCTATTTAGATGCCCTAGAATAGCTACCCATCAATTTCTGTAGAAGGGCTTTGCTCTACCATTGGAGGTATTTCAACATCAGCTTAAACTCTAGTTTGCTGTACATTGGTAAAGGACTTTCATTCCATTCTGAAAATGCAAGTATATTTTGTAAATTACCAGAGGAAGGTAAACTGTCATTATTTTCAACTACTGTGCCTCTTTCATGCCTGTTTCAGGTACTATTTTCCTGAGGAGACTCACTTTAACTGGGAAAATTGTGATGTACTAGGAAATGCTCCAAATGATGCTAGAAATGTTCAGGATCCCTTCCCTAGCTCTTTGCAATAAGATTTATGAAGTTTTTTTTTCTTCTTCTAGAGTAGTTTTTCAAGAGAAAAAGAATCCCATACCAAAATGCCAGAATGCCTATATTGTACACGAGATAATATAATACTAAGAGAGGCAGGTGCATATGTGAGGGAAAATAGTGCACTCGTACTAATGTTCTGAAAAGGATGCTTCAGGAAATAAGCCCATCTAAATATAACTCATATCATCTCGAAGATCTATTTGAAAGAATAAATCCTCTCCTTCTGATGGATGTTCAGCCATGTGAGCTTATCATAAACATTCATCTCTGAGAAATTCCTTTATAACTAACACAAATACTCATGAAAAGTGAAGAAAGGAAAATGTTACTTCATTGTCCATGTTAAAGTTGTGCTTACAATTTTCAATTTCATTGGAACTGAGTTTTTCCTGGATTCTTTGTGAAAACTTGTTATGTTCGGTGTTGGCATAATGTATATGAGAAAGCAGATATTCTCCACCTCAAAGATGTTTAAGTATAGTGAAAACAAAAAAAAAAGGGAATTCTGTTTGTTTAAGAAACAATATGTAGAAATTTAAATATCTTGTATGCCATTGGATTTGCAGTCCTTTGAGGTGAATTGCCCTATGTAAACATAACTCTGTAGTTGTGATGTGGAAATGAGTAGAAAAGAAAAGTGAACTGTGTCTCTCCTCTTACTAGTGAATAGTATTGACTATTTGGTAGAGAAAAGTTAGTTAGCTCTTTTAAATATGTATACAGATGTACACAAATATATGTATGCATATGCAGTAACCCATTACCATCATAGTAATACATAGTGCAATGTTTTGTTATTAGAATTGGACTTTTCATGTATTTCTGTGTGTGAGTTAAACTGTGAAAGAATTTATAATCAGGATATTAAAAAATGTGTTACAGTGATTTGCTTTATTTTTGTTTGCAGGCAATCATATGTATTTATCTGTGATTTGTGTTGTGGAGAGATTTAAAAGATTACCCCTTTAAAATGTCTGAAATTCATAGAGCTAGGAGAGCAAGTACAAATTCTACTGCACAATGCAAACAGTGACTCTACTTTTGTAATTGCAAAGGTTGGAACTAAAAAGAGGAGGAAGGGAAAGATGATAGAATCAACATCTTTTCTTGAATAACTGGCCTGTGCGTGCCAGTGGTTTGCAGATGAATTCCTTGGTTTCCAGAGTTCGGGTTGGATGTCAGGGAAAAATTGAGGAGTGGTACTGCATCGGCACAGGCTGTCCGGGAAGATGGTAGAGTCACCATTCCTGGAGTGCTCATGTAACATGGAGATATGGTTCTTAGGGATATGGTTAGTGGGCATGGCAGAGATGGTATGGGGTTGAACTTGGGGATCTTAGAGATTTCTTCCAACCTTCATGGTTCTAAGATTCTATCACAGCTCTGGCATTGGTTGTTTTACATGTTTCTAGTTTTTGTGGTTAGCAGCCTTTCTGGAAGGAGGTGAATGCCAACACCCCCAGCCTGGAGGGCTCTGCTGCTGATCTTGCTCCAGGCACCAGTCTAATGTAATGAAGTATAGCCAGGTAGAGCAGGCATGCCTGCTAGCTTGCGGGCTTTCTCTGTGTTATTTTGTATGTTTGGGCCAGTGCAAAGCTGTTTCTGGAAAAACTCCAATGATTCCTGGACTGAAAGTCCCGACTATGGATATGCTTGTCATAATGGTGTATGTCACTGTAGAAAAACTATCTTGGTTCTTATGCAACTGATTTATTTATTTTATTAAGTTATTATAAACCTCTCTCTGCTCAGTAGGAATTTGCTTAGTTTGTTTTTCTTACATTCAAAATGCTGTACAATTATTTTATTAGATCCTATGAGTATCCTTAATTGAAGTACTTCTTTAACATGAAAATTGAATATCAATAGAAACCCCTGTTGTGGAAAAGAATGACCTGATGATTGAAGTTACAGGACATAAATGTGCTGGTTTGTGTGGGCAAATCATCTGTCGAGTAGACCTGACAGTGTAACTGTGACATCTCCTATCACCAAATGTTGACTAGAGAAGGAGAGGTACAGTCATGCTGAAAAGCCATGAGGAAAGATGCAGGATTCGATAACATGATCATGCAGAGGGTTGAAACCATCTTCGAACCCAAGCCATTCTGTGATCATCTCTGCAATAGGAAAGAATTCAGCTGTGTTTCAAAGTCAAAAGATTATAGAAGGTGGGATTCTGTTGATTTAACTTTCTGGTCTTCTTTAGCCATAAAGTGAGGCTAGTACAATAAAAATACAGGCTTTGAGAAGAACATTTGTAAGACATTGGAAGTAAAAGAATGTACAAAGTATAAGTGAATGAATGCCAAAGGCTTGTAGCAGGGACAGGCTCTGTAGCTTCTTCCAGTACAGACTTTGGAAGAGAACTGAAAGAACTGATCAGTTTGGCTTGCTTTTCAGGTATAAGTATTCTGAAATTTTGAACACAAACCAAGCGAGCACCAGTGGGTTCCATGAGCAAGCATGTGTGCATAATGCATTGTAAAAATGTAACTTATTTCAAGTTATTTCAACTTATTTCATTTTCTAGTCAGGTTTGTGAAGTCTCACCAGGAAGATTTTGGAACTAAAAATATTTCCAAGAAAAAAAGGTTAAAGGACTGCTGGTCCTTTAAAAAATGCTCACATGTGAAATCCTGGATAGATAAGTTTTGGGGAGAGTTCAAAAAAGCTCTGGACAAATTGGGAAGGAATTCAGAAACTGTTTCCAAATCAATTTGCTCCAGAGTACTTGGTGGCATTTTCATTAGGTTAGCTGTCAATCTAGTAAATGGACTTCATTCCGGCAGAGAATAGGATATTCTTTTCTTATTATGAGAGAGAGACTTCTTTTAATAATAAAGAGTTGTTATTCTTTCAAGAAGACTTTTGTTTGCAAAGTCTTATTGAAAACTTCCTGCATAATCAGCAAACTTATAAACCTTCAAAAGTATTGGTGTTTTATTTTAATATTGATTTTTTTTTTCCCTTGATTGGTGTAAGAAGTCAATCTCAGCTTTGAAATGTTATTGATTAAACATTCCTGCATAAAATGTGAGAATGTTCTATGCCATTCTGACTGTAAGAACAGAACTCAAATCTGTAGGAACTGATCTGGACCTGGCAAAACTCCTTCCCATCTTCTGTTCCTTTTTGTTTTTATGGTTCTGGTAACCTTGGACCCATGCAAGAAGTGTCATGGCATTTCAATCTAGATCTCAAGATATACAGATCAATGTTGGCATAGGGTAACAATATGAAAAGTATTTGGAGATGATTGTTGTGCAGTAGCTTGGATGATGTGCTGCCTGTCAAGTAGAAATCATACAACAAATGAAGTTTCTAGGATAAAGCATTACACTCAGATTGTAGTGTTATCAGATGAGAATGGGAAATATTTTTATTTTGTTTATTAGCAGTAGTATTTGAAAGCAAGACATGGGAAAAATGCTTCCTTGGTGGCAGTCTCCCCTAAATCTCTTAGACTTCCCTCATTTTGTAGTGTGACATGCTGAGAAATCTGATATCTAGGCAGAGGTGTTTATTTTCTCCTGTTAATAAAGGTTCAAGCTGACTGGTTTTCCTAGCCTCCTGTATAGATTTACTGCTGTAGGTAGTCAAGAAATCAGGTTAATGTGTGCTGTACCTGTGCTGTGAATCATTCAATGCATGTATAGCCATCTTATTCAATAAGAGGAAATTTAAGTTTGCAGAACTGTGCTACGATTGCTGCCCAAACAGGCAAATAACTCAGTACAGATGAAAGACCAGTTATGAAATGATAATCCATTATTTCACAAGAAGCACAGAAATATGAGTTTGGAAATTTTTTTTTTCTCCTTTACACTTCTCTTTCTTCCCCCCATTTAAACATTGATGGAAGAGAAAATTTTATTTAAGTTGTTCATTGTTATCAAGCACTGTTCTTTGTTACTAACAGGTTGCTCTTTGTTAGTAGCAGGTTGCTCTGCTACTAACGCCGGTAGGCGTTGAGATGGATCTTGCATATATCCACAGAAGGAGACTCTGTAGCCTCTCTGGGCATCCTGTTCTGGTGCTTCATCACCCTTACCATAAAGAAGTCTTCCCATATTTTTGTATGGAACTTCCTGTGTTCAAGTTTTAGGCCACTGCTCCTTATTGTGTCACTACGCAGCACCAAGAGCCTGGCCTCATCCATTTGCCTCCCACCTCCCTTTAAATATTCAAAAACATGAACATTAAACAATCCTTTCTATAAAACTTATGGAAAATGCAGTGCGTTTAGTAGTTATCTGTTTGCAGTATCTGATCTTTGTAATTTCCTGATTTTCTAAACTGACTCTTATGAAGTTTTGTCTGTATTAACTGTTGGTTTAATTTTCCTTTTCTTTCTTTTTTTTTTCAATATCCAGCAAAATGCCTCAGCAGAGAAAGAGAGTCTGCACGTGGCCTCAAGAAAGGAGGAAAACCAGAGTGTGCAGGAGTGCGATTCTCAGGATGTAAGTTGAGTTCAATCAGGTTTTAATCTAGATGCTATGAAAACATCAAAACCTTAGGTGATTATCCATGTGATTTACTTAAGTGATGATGTAATAGTGAACACAGGCAATCTCATCCACAGTGGGGTAGGATCCACAGTTCTAGCTTGTGAAAGTATGGAAGATAGCATCAAAAATATCAATCACAGTAGTTCTTGAGTGAACTGCTGAGCACTTTCATCCACACACAACCATCTCCTATGGAGATGAGATGTGGCTTGCTGGTAGCAATCACAGCAATATGTCACAGTACAAGGAAAAGACTGGGGAGCAGATCCAGGTGATAGAGTGCCTAACAAATAAGCTAAATAAATTACACATTTATGTATACATTTATTGTTTTATTTATTTATTTCTTCATTATCTTTATTTCTTCTTTATTTATTTATTTATTATTTATTTTTTTTCTTCAGTTATAAACAGACTTCTCCTCTGCCACACGCTCTACAGGGGCAAAGATTAATAGCATACTATCACTATCTGCAAGAGTGCATAATTTGCTGTCAAAACTTTATGTCTAAAGAAACATTACATCTTCTTCATGTTTAAGGAAACATTACATCTCAAGATCTTACTAATAAAGGAGAAGAAAGAATAAAATCTAATGTTCTGAAGCTGGAACTAACTCCACTTGGATTATGAACACTATCACTTAGATAAAATTTCAGTCTTGAGAATCCATTTGAACTTTTCTTGTACTTTTAGCCTTATTTGTTTTTTTGTGTGTTTACCCGAAGTTTTGCAGCTGCTAAACATTCTTCCAGTTGTCTCAAATGTGTAAACGTACTGCAGGTTTTCTTCATGGCTTTATGCTTGTCCATTATAATTAACATAGTATACACTGGAATGAGTACAAATGAAATGCTGTTTACCGACAGGATAGGGACAGGCCAAATGAAATTAGCTCATTTAATTTAGACACTGCTGACATCTTTGCTGTCATGTACGACTTGTGATAGCCAGAATTGGGTAGAATATAGTATATAGCACATCTTGTTTCTTTCAAAACATATAGTCTGTCTAACACCATAAAATCTTAACTTCAGTTTCACTGTTAAAGATATATTTATTTTCTCTCTTCCCAGAATCATAGAATCATAGAATCACTAAGGCCAGAAAAGACCGCTAGAGATCCCCAAGTCCAAACCCAGCTCACCCACACCATGCTTACTGACCACGTCCCTCAGTGTCACATCTGGAACATCTCCAGGGACAGTGACTCCACCACCTCCCTGGGCAGCTTGTGCCAATGTGTGACCAATATAAATTTCCTGGGAGCCTTTTCTGATTCATAAAGACAACTTTGTCCTTTGTCTCTTTTTCATTTCAAATATTTCCTATATGTGTCATTTAAAGCTATCTTCTTGGTTGTGCTAAAACCCAACAAGTTATAAAATGTTTATTTGTTCTTTTCTCATCTTACATTTCTCACTGTGTCCTTGTAGAGTAACTGATGGGTAAAAGTGATAGTGCTTTTATTTACTGCCTTAATTTCCTGTAGTAAACAAACACTGCACATTCATTAATCATTCCATGACAAAGAATACTGAATATTGGACCAAAATTAATTCATGTTTCTAAGCAACCACAGCATTTACCTTCATTTTTCTCTGTCAGCTCTGTGTTCTTCCTTTTCTTTCCCAAGGAAGTAATGGGAGAGAATAAAGAAATCATTATCGTAACAGAATTCCAGTGATGAAAATCATTATAAAATTCTTGAAGTGATTTCAGTAATACTGCTCTGTTAAAATTCTTTAGCAGGTCTGATAAACAGTTTTCTGGAATAAAATGTAGACCTAACTTGCCTAATAACATTATTTCCATAGCAGAATGACATTGTAATAGTTCAGCTATTCTGTAAATATGTCAATGATTAAAGTTCAACTTCAAAAATTGGAAAAGTTGTATTATTTGGGGGAAAAAAGATGAAATATAAGAATTCAAAATATCCATTCAATTAGTTCAAGAAGCATCTGGGCAACACTTACAGATACATGGTCTGATTTTTGAGTGGTCCTTTGTGGAGCTAAGGTTTGGACGTGATGGTTTTTATAGGTCCCTTACAACTCAATATATTCTACGGTAAGTGCATACTTCTTTCAGTGGAGAGCTAAAATCTTGTGACCTAGCAAATTGCAGTCTGAGATAACAGCAATCTGCTATACGGACATGTAGACCATTGCCTTTTAGAAATGAAGAGATTGCCACATATACAGTAAAGAAAGAGGCCTGTATTATTATGCATGGATTAATAACAATTCAAATACCAAATAAATTGCAACATCTGATAGAATTTGTGTTGTATTAGAAAGCGTGATTTTGTTTCTCATATTCTCCTATTTCCATACGTGGAAATAGGAATTTGACAGAATTTATCACATTAGTAGAGATGGAAATATTTTCTTGATTTCCTGTCTACCTGTGATAAATGACATGATTACTTCAGAAACAAACACAACTCTTATTCAGCATTTAGATAGAATGGGATACCCTTGTAGTTGCATCATTTGCCAGTTTGCAGATGAAATTGAATAGTTTAATAGCCAAGGAAATGCTGAATTTTGATTGCCTTTTTGAAAAATCTTTTTAAATGAAGATGCACACTTAGCTGATCCACTATTATAATTTATACATCAAGCTGCAAAATTCTCCTACTCTGCTGTATAATTCACTAGCTAAACTGAAAACCATAACTTCTGAAATTTCGCATGCTTTAATGATTCAAGCTGCACATTTTATGACCTGAATTTCATATAAATATGTCTAGCTAATAAAATTGCATACTAAACTAATCAAGATGGAACAGTATTTCAACAATATGCCCAACCTCAGTTATCATATCTTCTTAAATTTCTCTCTTTGCTGTTGCATACACAAAATGACTTATTTAGAGGAAAAAAACAACAGTAATTACCTGTGATATCTGTATTGACAGGTTGGCAAGACATGTCTGGGGAATTACAGTAATTCAACATCTCGTTTGAAGACAGCAGAAACAGAGGCAAGCTTGCAGGTATTCAATTTCCAACAAATTGTTGGGTTTTTATTAAAAGCTCTTGCAAAGCATTAAGTTACTTGAAGTATTTCTACACATTCTATTCTAATGCTTTTGAGACAGAACTGCTTACTCAGTTCACAGACTCTCACTCTTCCACATTTCAGTTCATCTATTCATGATAGCTTTTGGCTATTAACAGTTTTCAAAACTGTTTCATACTTGACCTGGAGTAGCCTTGTAGTCAAATGGCTCAATTTAATATGGTCATATCCACAGCATTGGGAAGAGTAGGAGAATCTGCAATTATGCCAAGCTGTAATCAGTAATCCTACGAATGAAAAAGTCTTACATGAATTGTACACCTGTGCTTTTCATTTGAGAGACCAAAAGAAGCAAGTTTAAAAATATAAATAAAAAAAACTTAGTGTTGCATGGTTTTTTCCACTGTCAAAGGATGCTTGCACTGATGCTGCTTTCACCCTCAGCAGATGTTGCACAACCCTTCATGGACTAAACCTGAAGACAAAAAATCACCTGAAAAAAATGAGAAAAACTTTGAAGATTCTGTTAGCACAAAAGAAAAGAAACTGTAAATGCCACTAATGCACATTTACAAATGTTCATCACTTGCTTCCAACTTCACATTCTTTTTAGTCCATAGGCAGGAATAAACCAGATTTCTAAAGCATGCATTTTTCACTATTTTATGAACGTTTGTTAGCTAGTCAAGAATAGACCAGTTAGTACCTTTCAGCAATAATCCAAAAGGAATGTTTGAAGAAATGCTTTGTAATACAGTCCAGTTTTTGAACTATTATTATACCTGACTTAGTAATTATGTACTATAAATTAGTTTGTTAAAAAAGCCATTCCCAAATATTTTCTCAGTCTGATCTATTTAATGTACCTTTATGTCAGATTAGGTTTTAGATCAAGAAGTAAGGAACAGTGAATGCAGAAAAATATATGTTAAAAATCTACGTAAACCTAGTCAGAGTACAATGCAACTCATCAGAATAAATGTAAAGATGGGACAATAGGGCTCCATGTATACTTGACTTTGAGTAATACCATTTCACATCTGCTTACTTAATAAAATATCTTTGGTTGCTTTTTTTTCTAACTGCTGTCACTAATTGTATTTTGAGCCCTGAACTGTTGGCAGAAATGCAGAGTTCAAGGTCAGATGTAGGAAGAGTTGTTTTTAGGATCCAAGCAAAAAGTTTTTCAAATGAAACTGAGCTAAAATTTCTTAGTACCCTATATGGAAATCACTTCCATCCTTCATAGTTGCACTCACCTCAGCAATATAAATATATTGTAAACTGTGAAAGTACATTCTGACTACAGCAGATGACACTACAGGACACTACAGCAGAGAAAAGTGTTTTAGAGAAGAGAAGGCGTGTTCTATGATTCCTAGGGTTCTTCTGGTTTCTCATGGGTCATGTACCCTATTGCAAGGAATTTGAAAGCAGAAAGGAAAAGCAAGAATGTCATCGTTGCTGTGCATGTCATCATAAGTAGAATACATGTACCTCGTGATTGAGAGGGAAACATTTCAAGAACTAGTGTCTTAAGAGCAATTCACTGCCTAATAGAAAGCTTTAATGCTTTCCTTTTGCATATGAAGCGTTTTAAGCACCTGTAACTCCTAAGCTCCCTGTCTACATATAGCACTACATTGTAACAGTTCCTTGACTGAAAATAACATACTCATATTAGTTTGCTTTTCCTTGCTTCTGAATCAGAAACGCATTTCACTCTGATGTTTTGTACGTGCTTCCCTACTCTGAAGTGGATGTTGCAGAATGGTAGGTTTTCCAGCCAGGAGAAATCTCAAGAATTGTAAAAAGAAGCTCACAAGCTGACTAAATGATGGCAAAGTACTTCTCAGCAAAGTCAAACTAATGTCAACAAAAAGATTATCCATGTCAAGCATCAAAAGAAGTGAAATCCCAGATACAATAATAATCAGAACAGAGATGTGGGTTTTCACAGCTGATCTTGACCAGCATCATCAAATTGTACCCATCAAATTCAGCAAGCAAAAGTCTGTCACAGCAACAGTCTGCACCTAATTCCAAATATGTCAAAAACAGAACTTTTTATGCATGTGAAATTGAAATATCCAAGGTATGGACTGTGAAGAGGCCATTAAAGCTGTTTCAAGCATCTCTTTGGAAAGAATATATATCTTCAAGAGCACATCTCAGAGAAATGAGGTAAGCTGTCCTACTTGGCATTCATTTCCATTTCTGAGGAATTCAGCAGTTGTAGTTATTATAGCTGCGCTTTGCTGCTGTGTCAAGAGATATCTTGGGGTTGGTGCCAACAACATGAAAAATAAAGTGCCTTAAAAGTCAGTAACAGTCTAGCTTTTTATATTCGCGTGCCTGTATGCTTTCAGTTCTGTATGTCCCTTTTTCTAAGTGATTGTGAAGATCAAGTGAGACAGTCAAATGAAACAGTGTTGGTGGGGAGAATTAACCCTGATGTTTTGCTTTAAGCTTTGGAAATAAGTTATGTTCACTTCAAAGATTACAAAGATTACAAAGGCTACCTTTGTATAGGACATTGGTTGCTGCTCATTTTCAGTATAAGTTTGATGTCTTAGAAGTGATGCCAGAGGAGATCTTTACTTGTCATTGTACCAATTCCTTTTAGAACAATCCACATAATGATACAGAATGACGAAAAATAACGATGGATAAATTCTTCTTCTACCTGTATGTGGCATGAATATATTTCATGTAATTTGTTGGTATGGCTTAAAAAACACTGCTGTTCTGAGTTGTATGTTTCCCCTCAGTGAATCAGTGACCATTCCAGCCATCATTGTGGGTAGATGTACATCCCAGTGCTGGGATGTAAGTAAAACAGATCTTGGCATTTCTTCTGATTTGTGGCTATTAGACGTTACAAAGAACATGGTCATAAAGGAGCTTCAGCTTATACAATTTTAGTCACTGTTGTGCTTTGGTGTATTTAGAATACTTCAAAACTCTTTCTACAATCAGCTTTACAGAGAACTGTGTGTCTGGGCCTCCCCCCACTACAAGGATCCATCATTCCACAGAGCAGAATGTCTTAAGAAAGTGTTTTGCAATGCCATACAGTTGCCTGGCAACTAAGTCATGGACCATATCCTTCTCTTTAAAAATAAAGATTATTTATTAGGCTTAGCCATTAGATATTCCAAAATATAATGGTTAAAAGCAATTTCCAGTTGAAAAATTCACCATTTAAAACTTCTGTTTGAATTTTCCTTTTGCGTAATAGGGTTCATCTCTGAATTGATCTCTCTTTCTATCAATCTGTATGCATTTGTAAACATAAAAATGTGTATTAGATATTCATATTCATAAATTTATATACATATATATATTATACATATATATGATATATAGAGTCATGGAATCATCAGGGTTGGAAAAGACCTCCAAGATCATCCATTTCAATCATCAACCTATCACCACTGGTTCCCCACTAAACCGTACATATCATGTATGTATATATGAATGAGAGCATATATAAATAAAAACATCCTATAAGGTGTTACTTACCATTATAAAATTTGTAACTAAGAAGTGCTCGGTTTACCAAAAAGGCAAAGATCATGGAAATGCCTATATACAAAAATGATACAGTAAATTTTAGTAATTTTCTTGTGAAAAAAAGGAAAAATTCTAATTTAAAAGTGTTTAAGCCTATTTGTGTTTAAAAAGCATATTCTGTCACATTTCAGGTCATATTCTGTAGTTAAATGTGGTATGTCATTTTGTTAGACTTAGCATACATATTTTACAAGACTGTTTTAGTCATCAGGAAGCATAAATGTTTTAGAGCTTTCCCACTTAAGAAATAAGACAGTGAAGTCCAATGTTGACCTTTCATAATGGGTAATACATATAGAGAAGGCATTTTTATTCAGTTATCCAATAACTTCTGAAATCTATAATTTTTTTTCTGTTATAATGAGCTATGAAAAGCTGGAAATTACAGTGGCTGTCCACTTCAGATATATATGTTATGGTGTGCTCAGAATGACATATTTCTTATTTCCCCACTTTTAGTCCAGTTACGATTCTCAGATTAAAAGGTGTTCTATAAGGATATGAAATATTAGTACAATTTCCTTAATAAATTTCTCAATGGAAAGCTTCAGAATGGATTTTGCAGATTTCTAGAAAAAATTTTGAAACTACTTAGTGGCAGATAGAAATATACACCTGAATGCTTCTTTCTTCCATTATTTTATACACATAAATTATTTCATACACATACACACACACACATATATATACGGGTGAGATATTTATCTTTAAGAAGTCAATTTTGCATATTGACTCAGCTCAATAATTAGTTTATACAAATGAATGATTTTTAAAAAAAAGGTTTAGTCATTAAATTATGATTATAGAATGAATATAAGTTCGAAAATGACCTCCAAGATCATCTCGTCCAACCATCCACATACCCATGGAAATATTACCCACTAAACCACATGACATGAATTTTGTCCCTCATTTTAGTATTTAATTGCAGGAGAAGTAAGATGAATAGTGAATAGCGTAGTACGTTGTTATCATATGTTCTCTATTTGAATTTTTAGAGAGAGACTCCTAGTAATTAACTTATGAAAGATAGAAAAGAAACTTGCTGTTGGTCCTTCTAAGCATAAAAGAAAGTAAAGAAGGAATTGAAATGTGGCACACTGTGACAGTCAGTATCCTACTAATATTTAAAGTTATAAAACCATGCAGTGACTGATTCCTTTGTACTTGACCATTGAGCAATTCAATTTATAGATTCACATGCTGTAATTAACACAAGATGGGAATTATTTGGTGGTGTCTGGGATGAATTAAATGAAAGTATATAATTCATTTGTAATAACTGTCAGAAATGCACGAAGTCTGCTCTGAAAGTAGTGCCTCCTATTTTATTAAGATGACGGAGGTAGATGTTAGTGATGTGGCAGTAGAGGCTGAACCTTCCCACCACTGTTTTATTCCATTTTATTGCCATGTGACAGATGGCAGCAGAGGGGCAATTTGACAAATGTTATCTGACATGGAAGTACATATGAAGGAGAGGGATGTCATTCAGTTTCTTTATGCAGAAAAAATGGCACTTACTGATATTCTTTGATGTTTTCTGAGGATTTATGGAGACCAAACAATGGATGTGAGTACTGTGAGGTGGTAGGTGGTATATTTCAGCAGCAGCAGCAGTGGATCACTGCCGCTGGTGTAGCCTTTTATGAGGGCAGTGTGCAACTCTTGTTCTTGCCCTGCTGTGCACAATGCTGAATCAGTGAGCATTTAACTAAAACTACAGAACAATAATGGTAGTAAATTGTAGCAAATGCATGGAAATGCACCTGGATATTCAGCATGTGTCTGTCTGCCTTTGTAGCTGTAACTGCAATGGAACGCTTTGATGAACACTGTGACAAGCAAATAATATTTTGTCATTTCAAGAAATATTTGGTTAATCGTCTGTCAAATATTGACCTACAGATGTCACATCCAGACGGATTTCATTTCATATGCATCAGATAATGGCCTCTTGCTTTCTTCCTTCCGTCTCTTCATCTTTTCTGCTGTCAACCTGTCAGCTGGGTGTCAGCTTCAAGCATGATGTTCGCAATAAATGCTGCTGCAGTAGGTGCTGATATGATCCAGCATTGTGTCCCATTGACAAGAGACATGTTCTGCACATGCATTGAGTAGCATCCCTCTGGTCACTGACCATGGACAGCTGATTTGGCACAGAGCTTGTTGGATGAGCACCTGGCATCCTGGCTGAGGGACTGCATCTGAGAATATTAGTGTTGAACCCCAGTGCCAGCTCAGGTACCAGGGCAAGCATACTTCAGGGCAGATACCATGATATAACTTACTGTGTAAGTAAGGATGATGTTAAACAGAATTGGATATTGTTGCAAACCTCCATGCAATCCCAGCCCAGCTCACAACACCTTATCAGCGCCCTTATTGTCTGCACCACCACCCGGCGCAGTGACACAAGAGATGCATGCCATAGGGGGTAGCTCAAGTGTCGATTTTAATGCTGCGCAACAACTACCTATACACTGTGACACGCGACCGCCCCGTGAACCCGTGACCTGTTAAGCACAACCCAGAACTACTCCCTGTAACTACCACCCACCTTAGCCCACGTACCACACACACCGAGTACCGCCCACAGATATGGCAGGCAATAGTTCATATGTTGCTCTTTTCTGTGGATGCCTTTAAAATGACATCAAGCATAACTGGCTGTTTCAGAATTGTAAACCTGGGCAAAGTTAACAAAATTGTGTTTGACACAATCTTTAGTGCCTATTACATATGGAAAATTTATTTACGTCTGTCCTGTGACATGGAAAAATGTACTGTTTAAAAGAGTACTATTGTCTTACTCTCGGTTTGAGTCATAATTCGACACATCCTCACTTGACTTTTCATATACCATATATCCTTGTAGATATCTCCATGCCTTCAGAAGCAGTGTGTATGCCACACGATGGCATGTAGCCAAGCTGTGCTGCTCATTCATGCCATATTAGAGCTGTGGGGTTTCCATTCTCTCTGGCAGTATCTAATTTAGGTTCGTTAATTTGAAAACAAACAAATATGAGATTCTCATATTTTGGTTTTAGTTCTCTATTAACTATCATTTTCAAAGAGAATTTGTTGAGGTATGATGATTAATAGAATTAATCTCCCAAAATAAAGCCTGAATTGACCTTTTGATGTCTTAATTCCCTTATATAACTAAGGAACAAGGCTAGTGTTTAAATAATTTTAATTTAAAATGCTGCTTAATCAGTAAACTAAGCTAAATAATGTCTTTATAGCCTTGATAGTATTTGTGACTGCTAAGAAAACACATCTATTACTTCTGCAAAAGTAGCAGACTAAAATATATATATATATACTCAAGCAGCTGATAAACCAATCGATTTCTTACGTTACTCATAAGCAGAGCGAAGACATCACATATATTACTGGCAGTCAAATGAAATCCAATGCCTAGAGAAATCTTCTGGTGTCATTGCTACACAGATGTGACAGGCAAAATCTCACTGCGAGTAATGAAATTCTATTGCTTTTACCTTTCCCAGCACAGATGAGATGGCTGCCATCTGTAAGAAATTCTTGCATGTCCTAATATTCAATTCAATTTAGAGGTGCCAGTTGAGTCTTGTTCTCAGGGCATAATAACCTTAATATCATAGAAGTGTCTTTGATGGGTTAAAAGGTGCTGCATCAGAAATGAATTCCTTATTGCTAGTCCTTGGAGCATGGATGACAACCCAATGTGATTAAGTCTTTTGAAATGAGGCTGATTGTTTACTTTGCATATTGCTCTGCGTTAGCATCCTCCAGTACTCACTCTATAGGTGCTTCCTTACACCTTTCTGCCCTTCACCTCTCCTGATGAACCCGGGCTGTCAGAAAGGATGATGATGCTGGTTTATACGTTGTACATGAACTCTCACTTCTTATTGTTTCTGAAATTACAGAATCACAGAATCACAGAATCACCCGGGTTGGAAGGGACCTCAAGGATCATGTAGTTCCAACCCCCCTGCCTAGCAGGGCCACCAAACATACACATTCAGATCAGGTTGCCCAGGACCCCGTCCAACCTAGCCTTGAACACGTCCAAGGACGGGGCATCCACAACCTCCCTGGGCAGCCCGTTCCAGGGCCTAACCACTCTCCTTGTAAAGAACTTCCCCCTAACATCCAACCTAAATCTTCCCTCCCTCAACTTGGATCCATTTCCCCTAGTCCTGCTGTTATCAGCCCTTTTGAAGAGTTTACTCCCCTCGTGGGTGTAGGTTCCCTTCAGGTATTGATAGGCTGCAATGAGGTCACCCCGCAGCCTTCTCTTCTCCAGGCTGAACAAGCCCAACTCCCTCAGCCTGTCCTCATAGGGGAGGTGCTCCAGCCCCCTGGTCATCTTAGTCGCCCTCCTCTGGACCCTTTCCAAAATCTCAATGTCTTTCTTGTACTGAGGGCTCCACACCTGGACACAGTACTCCAGATGGGGCCTCACAAGAGCCAAGTAGAGAGGGACAATCACCTCCCTCTCCCTGCTGACCACCCCTCTCCTGATGGAGCCCAGGATCCCATTTGCCTTTCGAGCTGCCAGAGCGCACTGCTGGCTCATGTTAAGTCTCTCGTCCATCAGGACCCCCAGGTCCTTCTCTGCCGAGCTGCTCTCAAGGACCACTCCCCCCAGCCTGTACGGGTGCCTGGGGTTCTTCCGGCCCAAATGCAAAACCTTGCACTTTGCCGTGTTGAACCTCATTAGGTTCACCCGAGCCCAGCCCTCCAGCCTGTCAAGGTCCCTCTGAATGGCATCCCTTCCTTCCACCGTATCAACCGCACTACTCAGCTTGGTGTCGTCAGCAAACTTGCTGAGGGTGCACTCAATTCCCTCATCAATGTCATTAATAAAGATGTTAAAGAGCACCGGTCCCAAGACAGACCCTTGGGGGACGCCACTTGTTACCGGCCTCCATCTGGACACAGAGCCATTGACCACCACCCTCTGTCTGCGGCCTTTCAACCAATTGCTTATCCATCGGGTCGTCCACCCATCAAATCCACTTCCCTCCAATTTGGAGATGAGGATGTGGTGGGGGACCATGTCAAAGGCCTTGCTCAAGTCCAGGTAAATGACATCGGTCGCCTTCCCTTCGTCCACCAATGCCGTCACTCCATCATAGAAGGCCACAAGACTAGTTAGGCATGACCTTCCTTTGGTGAAGCCGTGCTGGCTGTCTCGGATCACATGCTCATTTCTCATGTGATCGAGCATGTTGTCCAGGAGGATCTGTTCCATGATCTTCCCAGGCACGGAGGTGAGACTTACCGGCCTGTAGTTCCCCGGGTCCTCCCTGCTCCCCTTCTTGTATATGGCAGTGACGTGACCCTTCCTCCAGTCATCCGGGACCTCACCTGACAGCCACGACTTCTCAAATATGATGGAGAGCGGCTCAGCAACCACCTCAGCCAGCTCCTTCAGGACCCTGGGATGCATGCCATCCGGCCCCATAGACTTGTATTCATTCAGTCTAAGGAGGCACTCTCGGACTTGCTCTGCCCTTACAGTGGGGAGGGATTTACCTCCTTGGTCCCCACATAGAGGTTTGGGGATGCAGGGCTCAGGGACATGAAAAAGACTAGAATCCTGGCCAGTAGTGAAGACCGAGGTGAAGAACTCATTCAGCACCTCAGCTTTCTCTTCATCTGTTGAAGCCAGTTCTCCTTTTAAATTTACCAAAGTAGGTACGCCCGTTTTGGCCTGTCTCTTCTGGCCAATGTACCTGTAGAAGGTTTTCTTATTGTTTTTCACATCCCTTGCCAAGTTCAGTTCTGCCTGCGCCTCGGCTTCCCTGATCCCACGTCTGCAAGTCCGGACGGCATCCCTGTACTCTTCCCAGGTGACACAGCCTTGTTTCCAGAGCTTGTACACCCCTTTCTTCGCCCTCAATTCTCTCAGCAGGTCCTTGCTGAGCCATGCCGGTTTCCTACCTCGCCTGCCCACTTTCTTATTCAGCGGAATGGAGACCTCTTGTGCTTCCAGGAGGGCATCTTTGAAGAGCAGCCAGCTCTCCTCAACATCCTTGTCTTTGAGGGCAGCGCGCCAGGGGGATGGACAGGATGCACTTGTTGGAAATAATGCAGCCATTGCTCTTACTGCCCAGTGATTAATACAGCTGTCTTCTGCCTTTCCTCATTTTCTTCTCTATCTTTCAGGCACCATTTCAACTGGAAAAAGAATATGCTTAAAAAAAGAAATGATCGTCCTCAGGAAAAAACACTGTTCTTAATATGTTCTTTCAAGTTTACAAATCAATTCATGCAATTGGAATACAGCAGAAAAAGCATGAGAGCTTCAACTTTTCTACAGCAGGCAAATCTTAGAGCTCTCAGGGGAAACCAACCAGATAGCAGAGTAGAAATTAGGCTGCACAGTCAGTGAACAGACATTACTGCTTGTTGGTGGTTACCTGGCTAAAAGGAAAGTCTTGGACAAATTTCTTCTGGGAAAGAGCGCTCACGCATTGGAATATGCTATCCAGGGAGGTGGTTGTAGTTAACAAAATACTCAAGTTAGAGATGTAGTCAACGAAATACATAAAGCGGGGGCTGTCAAGGTCACCAGGCGTAACAGGATCTGCGTGGGCCCCTTGCGTGGTTAACGGAATACGTAAAAGGGGGCTGTGGAAGATATCAGGCTCTGCCAGGGCTCCTTGACTCATGAGAAACCATGATGAGACATGGCAAGACAAGACATGCCACACGTCTATTGGGCACAGATAACCATAGCAAGGGTGATTGGCAGCACTGTGATATAAGCGACAACTATAAGAAGAGTGTGTTGCTTGTAATAAACGCCATTTGCCGCTCACCACATTGGTGTCATGAAAAGCGTGTGAAACTGGCCAGGGCTGTCTGAGCACTTTACAACAGGACATTAATCAGGGGTTGCCGAAGCAAAGGGAACAAGTGGTGAAGTCACAATCCCTGGAAGTGTTCAAGAACCATGGAGATGTGACTCTGGGGGAACATGGTTAGTGGACATAGAGGGGATGGGCTGAGGTTGGGCTGGGTCATCTTAGCAATCTGTTCAGACCTTAATAGTTCTAGAATTCTATATGGAACATGTGAGCAGAATGGGGAGGGATCAACAGTTGGACTAGTGGTCTTTTTCAACCTTAATGATTCTACAGTTCTATGATAAAAATCAGAAAAAAGGTATGGGAATTGTCTCTCTTCATATTCGTTCTGCATAGCTGAAGAACTCATTTTATTCTTTCTTTCCATGTTTCTTAATCCATAGAAGAGCTGCAAGGGAGTTGATTCAAGTTGTCATTTCACAGTACATTAGTGGTGGCTCTGGTGTCATTTTTCAAGGTGTTTTTAGTTACACCCAGCTTCTCTCTTAATCATTCATCATCTGCTGCAGTCAGGAAGAGGCATTTTAAATTGGTTGCTGTCCCAGCATGTCTCTGTCCAAATGAAAGGAAGGCTCAGCTGGTAGAATGCTGTGTTCACAAAATGAGGGGAGCTTGCTAGTGAGATCAACTGCATGTCGAGGTTTTGGGACAGCAGAGCTGTGGGGTGATGTCACACTGAGATGTACTGAAATGTCGAAGCAGAGAATTTAGCATGCTTTCTCCCATCAGCTCTAATTGTATTGCTAAGCAAACGTTCTTAGTGTCATCCTGAGCAAGGAGAGGAAAAACAGAAATGACGGGTTACTAGGGAGAGAATAAAAGAGAAGCTTTTCTCTCCACTCAGTTGGTGTCTTTTAATTAAAAATGTTCTTAATGAAGGCAGAAGAATACAGACGTTGTCTGTCTGCTATTGTTCTAGTTGGCAAGATTGAACAACTTTAATCCATAATGTCTTTCTCATTAATTTAGGATTCCTATTCCTTGTCTTTCTCCTTTCTTGAAGTCTCACTAATTACAGTCTCATCTATATGAAAAAAGAATATTCTCAAACAATGAAAAGAAATATCTTTTGCATTGTAATTAAGCAAAGGAATGGGGAAAGAATGGAAAATTGCCAGGCACAGTTATCTTGATTATATATTGAGAAACAAGAGTTACATTTGCTATTTATCACTGTCTTCCTCTGAGCTCTGTGCATCAAAGCAGCTGTGTTTCTATAGCGCCATTATTAGCAAAAGGACTACAGAACATGTACAGTAGTGGAGATAGTCTACACAATTACCAAATGCACATAGCAGACATTTTGCAACATTTAATTTGTAAATGCAAATATGCCAAAGTACAGCTTGGTTGAATCTCAGTCAACATTTTATTTTACCCTTATTTACTTGTTTAAATTTTATAATTTTCTACATTTCCATTTCATTATGCATTTGTATTCCTGGTTTATCAGATAGGTAGCATGAAGCTGTTTTCTGAGCTATCTTTGGTGTTTGTTAATTTCTTAGGAATAAGATTTTGTTTGTAAAGTGAAAAAGATTAATGAGTCTTTCCCAGTATTCTCAATTAAATACTTGGGAGTATTTCTTAATTTATAAATGCAATTTCTGTGTAAGAGAAGCAGGAAGTATGTAGCTACCAGGTATTAAGCTGGTTCTTGTGAAACATGTTTTGGTCTCTCTTTATATCTGTTGAAGAATGTCTGTCATGGGCCTCCTTCTGTCAATTTTGTCAGAGGACTCAAGGATTCAGATATTCAAAGCTTTGATAAATTACACAAATAATTAGTTGATGCAGGGAAAGAAGTCCAAAGCTGTCCAGGAGGCTGTAATGTGCTTCTTTCCTACAGAATCTCTGTAGAATCCCTCTAAACACTCCAAATGCGAAAGAGGTTAAACTGGAGCTTGCACCTTAGACATAAACGTGAACCAGCTTCCAATACCTGAAGGGAGTCTGCAGAAAAGCTGGGGAGGGATTTTTTATGAGGGCAGGTAGAAACAGGACGAGGGGAAATGGCTTTAAACTGGAAGAGGGTAGATTGATACTAGATACCAAGAAGAAATTATTTACTGTGAGAGTGGTGAGACACTGGAACAGGTTGTTCAGCGAGGTTGTGGATGCCCCCTCCCTAAAAGCACTCAAGGCCAGGCTGGATCTGTGATGACACCATTCTTACCATTTGACCCTGAGCCATCCTCTCATCATTTCCACAGTCTTCTCTTTGGTACTGTAAACACAGGTATTAAGCAGTTTGTTGTGGTATGTTCTGCTGACCAAAATTCATACCCATCAGCTCTAGGGAAAGATTTCAGAGAATGGCACCGTTGCTATACTGTCAAGTCCAATTACATGTTAAATATTAACAGTACAGTTCAAGTGACAATTAAGTGTGTCCAAGCAGTATAATGTTTTTCCTTTTTGAAGCTGCCTTTTAAAACCATAAGACATACATTTACTTGTCAACTACTATACTATTACAGATTTTTATTCGCTATTTTTTTGTCTTAAGCAAACTTGTACTCATCAATGGGGAAAAGAAAAAGTTCTTACTTCCACATTTAAAATCTTACTATTGAATTACTACAGTCTATTAAGGAGTTGGTATTTGTGGAAAGAACTCACTGTATTTTTCATATTTATCCAGATCCCTGAGTGGTCAAATCCAGCCATTAAACTCCTATCAAATTTAGTTAAAGTTTTGAAGGCAAAGGTTTGAAACGCAGACGTGCTGAAGAGAGCCACATTTGCTCTAAGGAGTCCATTCAAGTCAGTCTCTGCAGCTCTATTCACTTTCCTGTCTTTGTCCAAGTGGTTTTACCTATCAGAATAGGATCTGTAGGGCCCAACTCCTACACTAAAGTCCCATAAACAAAGCAGCAGCTGCCAGCTGCACAACACAATCAAACAAAAGCATAAAAACAAGCTGTTTAACAACTCCACGATATACAGCAATGAAAAGAGGACAAAAATACACACTGTGATCTGAAAACATTTGCATAACCTTTTGAAAACAAATGAAGAGCTTTCCTTCTCTTTTTTTTTTTTTTTTTTCCCTTTATTTATCCAAATAGAGTGAACATTCTTAAAAATCCATTCTAATAAATCTCTTGCACCAGTTAGGTCTTTCTAATATGTGATAGGAGATTCAGCATTTGAAATACCACAAAAGGATATTAGCTAATTGAGGGCTAACAATGTCTTACAGATGTCTGCTTATCATGCAGATAGTTTATTTAGATGCAAAGGCACATTAGACTCCAGTGATTAGGAAGTGAAAAAATGGGAGTTGCTTCATGTTTCTTCATCCTATGTGAGCAGAATTTCAGGGTGTTTTCTCCAGCCTTTCAGAGAGTAACACTGAAATAAGTCACAGTTTTGGAGCATAAGAATCAATTCAAAAACTAAGAATCTTCTCTGCTGGTCCTTGTATCTGTCAAACATTGCTGCTAGTATATTGGCATATCTTTCTGGTGCTGTTGTGAGTTTCCACCATATATCAGGCGTCGTCCTCACTCTCTCAGGATCATGGTCTTGGTGTGTGTGGTTGGGAACAAAATTAGAGTCATACAACATTTTCACCACAGCTATTTCCCTCAAATACTGGATTCCCTTGTCAACTGTATCCCACTTTTTCATCACAGGCTTCAAGCTGTCGTTGAAGGGATATCTTTCCTTCATGGCTACTAACACTTGTTCCCAGACAGTGGCAGCCCCATCCAAACATCTACTAATCTCTCAGTCAACAGCTGTATCTCTGGCAATGCCTCCTAGTTGGCGAGATTCATTACCATCTAGAGACAAGCTACTGGCCCCACTGACCCAACTGCGAAGCAACCAGGAAACGAGAGTTTTGTTCAGGTGCCATGTAAACTCCTTTCTTGAGGAGGGACCTAGGATCATCAAGTTCCAATCCCCCTGCCACAAGCAGGGCCACCAACTTGCAGAAAGGGCTTTCTGATACTTCTCAGTGGTTTTACATTGAAGAGAACTGCTATAGATATCAAACCTAAGCCTAATGTTCACTGTGTTCAATATGAGCATACAATTTTTCTTTCTCTTCCTCCTCTGTCATCACTTTGAAAAGCTTGACTGATGCTGCTGCTGTAGTTCTGGGTTTGGATGGATGTAGCACTGAAAATGAAGCAGTCTATCAATATGTATGTTGCTTTCAGAAGTCAGGTTACTTTTATAAGACCTTGTTGTTTATTCTGCAGTGTACACCCAATAACAATTACTTTAATCACAGGGGAAAATGTGTAAATCCATCAGAGAGAAAGTCTATAAAAATGATAAAGAAATGTCACAATGCTCTCACCATCAGTTTAAATTTTCATTGTATTTTTTAAAAATCCCTGGGAGGTGACTAAAGTGACTAAAATAATATCTAAGGCAATGTATTGTCCAAGTCCCAGTTGCATGCATATAGTTCATATATATATGTATATATATACATACATGTGCTGTTCCTGATGTTGTACAGAACATAAGCACATGGTTTCCTCCCTCCTAAACATTTGCATCAGCGGTTCTTTAAATGAAGAGGTAATATCAGTATTCAATGTACTTGTAATTCATTAGTGCTTAATCAAGGCACACCAGTCCAGGCCTTACACTTCAAATGCAATGCTAAACTGTAACTGTAAGGAGATCTTAAGTAAAATAATTCTTCCCTATCTTCAGTCTCAATTAAGGTAGTGGTCAACAGAAGATGGGAAGCATTATTGCTTCTAACACATAAATGTCTTTTAAAGTGATTTGATAGGCCAATTAAGTTATTCTTAACAAAATAAATTGATATATTTCTCATTAATTTTGCCTTTAAACCCCAAAGTACATCTACATGAGGATATATTGTTTTTTCTTTTTATTTACTGACATAGCAAGGCAGTGCTGGCTTTGGTATGAGCTATAAAGCTCATCTGTAATAACCACATTGCAAGCAGCTTTGGATGTAGCTTAACCTCAAAAGCATTTACTTATCTTCTTTGACAATTTATGCTGAATCTGATCCTTCTGAAAGACTTTGCAGTGCCTCCTCCATTTCAGATTCTGCTGTGCCATGTATGTATATAAAATAAAATTTGCGTACAGTCTGTAGGTCAAGCTGTGTTCTACAGCTAGAATAAGTTTTCTGATGTTATAGTTCTCTTAGATATTCTTTTCATGGTTAGCTAGGCAAGGGTGTGAGTAGTTTTGCTACTGTGGAGGATGTGTATGATGATGACAGTGGACACTGAAGAAGCTGCAGAAGCTAATGGGTTAACCATCCTCCTTGGTCAGAGCTGTCTGGCTGAGGGAAGGCATTCCTCAGTGGTGTTGCAAACATAGAATCATGTATTGCTTCATCCTTAAGGTCGATTTTATTTGCATCTCCAACACCTATGAAATCAGATTTGTTTCCTTCTTGAAGTGGGGAGTTGATTGAAAACTGCTCTTTACCTACAGAAATGTGATTATTACTTACCTTACTGCATGCATTGCATCTTTCATGACAAATTTTAAAATTCCAACAACAGACTTTTTAGGAGGGAAAACGTTTTTTTACAGTTGCCTTTTTTTCTCAATGCAGTACTCTTCAGGGGAAAAAAAAATTGAATTGCATTTCAAATCTGATGCTCTGCTTTGTGACTGGAACTGTGTAGTTAGAACAAGTAGCCTGCAATTCTGAAATGCCAATTACTTTTTGTATCTAGCTCTGCAAGTGGAAGCAATTTGATACTCCTTTATATTTCTGACATGGGACTGAGATGTAGAACGTATCTTCCTTTCTTATCAAATGAGTGGCTTAAATACATCTGCCTTGCAATTATGGTGTAAGTAAATATATATGCTGTAAACGGCTCTGGGGAAATCATGTTTGTATTTGCCAAAATGAACTGCAGAGCTCTAACTAATACATGCCACTTGGTGAGCAGTCATTTTTGGAAACTGGATTTTGATTTGTAGTGGAAAATTAGTGTTGACAAGGGCAGTGCGTTGAAGCAGAAAGTTAGTATTGTAATGTGGATATGCTGAGAATTAAACTTCTGGGGGATTATTTAAAGACAAAAAAGTTGGAAAAAATAAAGAGTGTCATTAATTACACAATTTGCTCTTTTGGTTGTTTCTACCTTTATAGAAGAAACCACTGATAAATGTTTCATTACTTGTTCTTAACAAACAGCTATTTCTAATCTCAAACCTGTTATGCTTTCTAGCATGGCAAGGTACAATGAATGATTACTGGAATTATCAACTGAACTGAAGACCTATTATTTAAATGAACTTTGTCTCAACGTATCTAATTTGCTTATGTGGTAATAAAACTTTGTTTTGATTCCTAGGAAATTATTTGTTCCCATCAGTCCTACTATGATTTTCCAGACTCTAAACTGGCAGGTTACTGTGATTAGGTTATTAAGTAGCTTACCAAAATGTGCACTATACATGTAACCTCTCTAATAAAATAGTCATTTCTCCAATGAAAGATCTCTGAAAATAGTATAAAAACACTCTTTTTATTCTAAGTGTTTATAAAACTTCCTATTGTATTGAATAGCTTTGCAGCTGTTGTATTTCTCATTATGGCTTTGGGAAATCCTTCAGGTCAGAAATAGTCCAAGAATAAAGTTGGAGAGGTGGCAGAAATGGATGCTGGCAGATCCATTTTTTACGGAAGCTGTTTAAGAAAAAGAGAATTCTACTGTTGTTCTGCTCCTCGTAGATGTTCATAATGAACCACTATTTCAGGATTCATTCTCTGGCTATAGATACAAGTTTTAGGCTTTTTAGAAATGTCTGGGCAAAGGGATTCCCAATAACCGTTTGATTCCCACACACTCCTTACCAATTGTGATGCAGAATCATAGAATCATAGAATGGCCTGGGTTGAAAAAGATGTTCAGGATCATTTTGTTTCAACCCCTCCTCTATGGTCAGGTTTGCCAACCCCTGGACCAAGCTGCCCGGAACCACAAGATGAATCTCAGAGTAAAGAAGCTTCTTGGAGGAGAAAGAATGGACTTGGCTGTCCCCTCTTAGAGGTTAAAAGCACACTGAACCACTTTGCTGTCTTCATTTTATCTGGAAAGTGAGAGACACACTATTGGTGTTCCACTGACCACGCAGATTTGTGAAAGTGTCTGCCTGCCTCAAAAACAGACCTTGTTTTTCAATGTCATTCTGCATTTACAATGTCAATCAAATCCATTTCATTATCCTAAGTGCATCGTAAAGATTGCATGCTCAGGACTTAAGATACAATACGCTTTTAGTCTTCTTTGGGAATTTGTTTGAGAAGTGGGAACTGTGAGTATTGAGCCTGAATACTCTACCTGAAACATAGTGTATGGGAACTGCTGAGTCACAGCCTGAACCTCTGATTAATCACCTGAGGCGAGCCATGAGTCAGCCAGAGGAGCACAGGTGAAGGCAATTCACCTGTGCTGCAGGAAGGGGTGCAGCCCGGCTCCACCCCCCCCAGACCTATTTAAGAGCTGGCTACCGGGGGGCAAAGCTCCCTTCTGGAGATCATCTCTCTTGGTGTTTTGTGGTGAGCTCAGCCAAAGGGTAAGCTCTTCCACTTATTCTCTTTTTGTTATCGTTCTCTACTTTGCTTAACCCTCTTGATTATATTATGATTATAGCATCTTGATATCTATTGATTATACAATTATATTGTGATTATAACATCTTTATATCTATTGATTATACAATTACATTGTGATTATAACATCTTGATATCTATTGATTATACACATAGCCTCCTCAATCAAATGATATGGTTCCCTTAGAAATAATTTTTTTAAAAAAGACTCTTGAGAAATTTGAGATTGTGAATTATTTTACTTCCTTGAGTTCCAATTTAAAATCTCAATAATCTCTGTTCCTTTAAATTCACAGGGATTATGTCAAAGTATCTGTGTGTTAGCAGTATCATTCAAGTTTTCTGCAGATATCTGCTGAAGGAATATTTGTCACAATGCTGTTTTGCATCTTCTCAGAGGGAGGTGAAGTACTGTAGAAACTAGACGATCCTGCCTAATGGTTTGCTTTCTCTAAATCTGGGAGATCTTCAAAAAGCTGTGTAAGATGCTTCAGCGCAGTAGCAATTTTATATGACAGACCCTCACACAAGCTTTCCTTTTTTCTAACAGTAGTTTTGACAAATCAGTCAAATGTGACTGACTTTGACTGTTTCAGCAGTGATTTGTCAAGCATTTAGTAAATTGTAATCTGACAGAAGTGCTTTCATGATGTTACTGTATTTGAAATTAGCATGAAAGGGGTGACAACAGTGCATGTAAAAAGATAAACAGATAGGCTCTGACTACCTGAAATAAATGTTCTCAAGTTGTTGAAGAAGTGTTGCATAATTGCTTGCAAAAGCAAAATGACCTTGTTTAGAACAAATAATTGGAGGTGTTTGTGGATGTTGAATGTTTTTTTGAACATCTCTTTCTTATAATAGTAGAATCATGAAAGTTGAAAAAAAACCAACAAGGTCATCTAGTCCAACCACTAACCCATGATCACCATTTCCACCATAAATGCCAGAGCAGATCAATTTCTTGACCAGGAAAGTGAGATCTAGCTTTAAAAAAAAAAATCAGATATTCCCCTGTTACACAGTAGATTTTAGGTATTACTTTGGAGAAACTATATTCTTGTGGTGATTCTTCTAACTTAAGCTTCAGCAAGAGGGGAGTGCATGGTATTAGTGCAATATATCTGAACAATTGTTCTTGCGTGTATTTGTGAAGTGGGCCACCTTCAGGTGGGAATGGTGCTTTCATCTCTTTCTACAGGAATCTGTCCTAGGTCTCCTTCTGTTAAATTTTACTATTAATGAATGAGATGGGTGAGAGACCAGAAGTTCATTTGCTAAACTTTCAGACAGCACAAAATGAGAAGATGCACAAAATCACTATTCTGAAAAATGGGAGGTACGGCCTTAAAGAAAGTAACTGAATAAATTGTATATATCACTGATGGTGAAGAACTCTACTAACAAGAACAGCCTTGAATTGTCAGCAGCCTTTCTGAGAGACGCACAAGCTAAATACCACTCAAAACTCTTAGTTTCTTTCTTGCAGCTGCTATACACATGGATTTTTAATGTTATCTGGTATTTACTTATTTAATTATTAGTCATTTGTGTTATAAACTGCAAGATAATATCCCATAGCATTTTCAGTGACAAGTCACAACTATAGTTGATCTTGTTATCAACAGCCTAGGAAGAACATTCTTTATTGATGGTTATATAAAGAAACCTTATATGCTGCACATCTTGTGTGTGCTCTTTTTTCCTCTTGCTTTCAAACTGTGTTCTTACTTCCCCCTTATTAATCTTTGCATCCTGGTCTGCTCTCCCTACCAGATCTTCAACCTAGGAAATCCAGTTTATAAGGGGAGTAGATATACCCAATACTAAAAGTATCAAACTTTGTATAAAAAAACCAAAACAAAACAAAAAAAAAAAAAAACAAAAAACTTGCGCTATCTGTTCCTCTTTCTCCTAATGAAGAATTGCTACCATATTTTACTCTTCCTACAGATGAAGGCAATCTATCCACTTTTCATTATTTTCATCAGGTCAGTGCTGTATTTGAGTTGCAAACTGATAAAATATATTGTCATCAGTCAACTGTTAGATAAATGATACTTGATATCGGGTAGGAAACTAATGGTATTGCCTGTTATAAAATGTGGGCCTCCTGATTCATCTCTCATTAAAAACAAAAGCAGAAAACGTACAGCAGGATAAAAGGATTGAGATTATAACAGCTGACAATGTTGGCTGTTGAAAAAAATGGGTTAAGAAGTGCTTTCATCACATTCTTACTGCCTTCTTATTTCTGGTGGCTGTGAATTATTTCTTACTGTTCATTTCGTACTTGCTACTAAGCTGGGTTCTACCCAGCTTTGTTCATTTGTTTCCATGTCAGATTTTGATCACTCAAAGCTCTTGTGGTGTATAATCTGTAATTAGTAACTATTCGCTTAATTAGGCCTTTAATACACAAGTTTGTGTGAAAATCAATCTATATTGATAATAACATCAATATAACTCTTATGAAAATGAACACTCTGGGACATAATTCTTCTGGCTATACTCTACAGCAGGAAAACAAATATTTAAATGCCAGAGTACTAAAAATCTTTGGGAACTTTGACATTCTTAGCATGATTTTTTTTTTCAGCTGTCAAAAGATGATTTGTTTTAACCAGAAGGTTTAATATAAATGCTGTTTGTGAACAGTGATGCAGTTGCTCAGCATTTTTGAAGTGAGGTGAATCATTTAAAAGTTAAATCTGGAAATCCTTGGTTATTCAGTAATTGGATGTTCCTTTCACTTATGACTTCAGATAGGTATCTGAGATGAATTACTTCAGAAAGGCAGTTACAATTGCATAGAAGTATTCTCATCTGCTCTTTTTCCCCAACGAATAGTCATCTTCACTCATTTTTCTTCATAGATGAGGCCAGGGCTTTGAGTGAGCTGAGAAAAATTATATCGAGTCACAGTGGTCCTCCAGTAGGTCCCCAGGAGTTGCCTGCTTCATCAGTGTCTCATCACCTAGTAACGTGCAGTCCCCTGGGAATGTGATGCGTGAAGTGCTGAAATAGTTGTGCATTCCCCTGGATCTATTTCTATCAGATTCTGGTCTGCTTCTTCTGTAAGAACTCTCAGGATTTTTTCCTTTTGTACCTCAATGCAGTGAACTTTGAAGGGGAGAAAACAACAAAACCATATTGGAACTATAGCTTATTTGCATTGAAGACAAGTCTACACTTTAGAAGTTGAATTCTTACAATGACACTAAATATTTTAGATCCTTGAGCACCTTGAGCTTTGTAGCTGAAATACTCAGTCATGGCCTGAAGCAATGATTGAGCACCTGTTGGTTGGCCCTGCCTTCCTGCAGGGCCAACCCAGGGGAGCTCAGGTGCACCTCAGTGACCAGAAGGAGTTGAGCCAGGATCCACCCCTTTCCAGCCCTCATTTAAGGATTGGCAGTAGAGGTGAGGGTATCTTGCTGGAGATCCCTGTGTATTTGGGGCCTTCCAAAGGTAATCAGATTCTTTATTTCTTTGCCTGTGGTGGCTGTGTTTGAGCAAGTCGTTGCTTGCTGCAGCCTAGGACTTTGCTGCTCTGCTATCATTGCTGCGCTTTCCATTGCATTACAAGCTTTCACTATATTTGGTAGCTCTAGAGTAATTTCAGCAAAATGCAATATTTTTTGACTTTGTTAGATGATAGTAAGTTCTCAAGGATATTTGACTTAACCTCAAATTTACTCTAAACATTCACAAATCAGTGGATGCATTTTTTGATTTCTAGCTTTTTGCTTTCTATAATTTCCTGTGTTATATCTATGGTATTGTCATCGTAAAAATGGTGGATAAAAATAAACTCTTACTGTGATAGGTCTGTAAGACTACATACGCTGTGGGCTTAGGTTACATTTACTCTAAAATTTCTCTAAAGGCTAGTAGCTTAAATTGAAATTGAACTGTGGTGTCCAGTTTTCTCAGACATATTTGAGATGCCCACAGAGTAGCTATTCTGCATTCATGACTTGGGAAGAGTTGTTAAGAGTTGTTAAGTGTTTATTACAACTCAAAACTGACAAAATAAGCAGGTACATTGAAGCTAGGAACTGACACCCTTCTCAGATTTAAGCATCTATGGGAATAGGCTTCTCTCAGCCCTTACTCCAAAACTTTTTTGCAATAAATAGGAAAATTCTTTTCTGCCTCAGTGCAAATCACCGGTGTAGTGACTTTAGTTTTGTCTTTGTTTTTTCTCTTAAAAATGTTTGTTTATTCAGTGTGAGCTAAACTAGTTAAGGGGGTGGGAGGGAGTGGCACAGTGCATCACTTACACATCACTTAGGGGAGGTGGAAGTGAACTGTCTGAAATCACTACTTATTTACTTTGAACCCAAAGACCTACAGATCAGATACGGGAAGGAGATAACAATATCACTGTACATCCTTGGATAGGTTTCAGGTTAAGTTATGAGTGAATGCTGATCAAGTGTAGCTTGAGAATAGAGCCATAGGTTGGATGTGCCTGGCTAAAGGTAAAACCAGTACTGTCAGCAGTAATAGCTTCTCCCATCATGCATTTTCAGTATGAGCACTCATTTGCAGCCAAATTAAGATATTATCTCATTATTTCTAGTATCTCAGTATCTTTGAGTTTAATCCTCCTTGAAAGCTAAGTATTAGCAATGATAATAACCAAATATCAAATAGCAACTTTTTTAATAGCTTGCTTGGAGTCAGGATTCTCTAGGTATTATCCATCATAGAGATACTGAAGAAAAGAACTGTTTTTATACAGTCATTTAACATTGCAGCCACCAAATTCAGCCTTCTGACCCTTCTCCTTTAAGGTTCAGTACTTGACTATACCAGCATTTTAAGAAAACATATTTTATATTTCTTTGTTATCAATTGGGGAAAATAACAAACAAACAAAAACAATACATTAGCACTAATAAGATTCATTGTACTACTTCCTTCCAAAATATTTGGGATGACTTCTGTTATAAACCATCAACTCTTACATAAGAAATTGGAAGGTGTTTTTAAGAGGTTTTATTGTTGATCAAGCATTCATTTGTATGCTCCTTATTTTTAACACTCACTGCAACTATGATCACTTCCCTTGTGCCTTGACTTGAAGCACTGAAGAAACTAGGAATGGATAATAGCATCCATATCTTGAATCATTTATCTTTCCTGAAGTGTAGCCAGTTGGTCACTGCACTTGTTTGGCACAGAGGAGTGAAATTTTGAGTTTATTTCAGATATAAGTTCAAGTGACAAAGAGGGATTACAGGCAGAATTGTGTCTTCCCGCAGTGCCAATATCCAAAGAAGATAATTCTGTGAAAGCATTTTGTAAAGTAGTTTTCAGCACAAACTATCCTGCAGAGTATCATGAAAGTGAAGAGAGGAAGTTATGCTCTCACTAAATCCTCAGTTTGTATTTGAGAGGAACTCTGAACACTACTTCCATTATTTACTTCTCTCTTTATGTATGCACCTTATGTATGGATGCTGGTAGAAAAATAATGCCTTCTGTTTTATGACGTTGGCCCATAATGTCAGAGGTGGATGTTGGTGGTATGGCAGTAATGGTTGAACCTTGCCACCAGTGTTCCATTATGTTTTGTTGCCATATGACAGATGGCAGCAGAGGGACAGTCTGACACAATGGTGTGCAACATGGAAGCGTGTATGAAGCAAAGATGTATCTTTCAGTTCCTCTATGTGGGGGGAAAAAAAAAAATGGCAGCTATTGACACTAATCGATGCTTGCTGAACATTTATGGAGACCAAACAGTGGGTGTAACCATAGGGAGGCTTTGGGTGGTGTATTTCAACAGCACTGACAGTGAGTAACCTCTACTGGTGCAGATTTATATGGGCATGGCATGCAGGATCCTATTCAACACGGCAAAAATGGCTAATGATAGTAACTATGTTGAAAAATAGTGCTTTGTAGCTGAGGGTTTGCTCTATTAATTAGTGTTATTGTGCTCTTTGTTGTAGTTTCCATGGAAACAAATAGGAGGAATTACTCTTGTATCTCATGTATAGGCGTCCCAAGATAATTCCTCTTCATTCAGTGCAGCCCAGGCAAGCCAAAAGGTTGGACACCCACAGCCTTAGCATTTTCATTCAAACAAAGATGACTATTCCCTGTTGGAGCTTTCTGCATTCTTCTGCAACTTCCACAACATTTCCTTCCTCCCTTTTCTTTACCCCTTTGCATGTCGTCTTGATCTTGTAGTTACTGTTTGTAAGACTCTTGCAGTGATGCCAGCAAATAACTTTGTTCAGCTGAAGTCTGTATGCTGCCATCTAGAGCTGTGTTAATTGCACAGATACTCTATCGGATTCAATATCCAGTAGTTGCACCAGTGTTGTAGGCGACTGCGAGCCCCCATGGGATGTGACACGATAGGCCCTCTCGTTGCTCTATGACTGATGTGTGGCACATGCCCTTAGGGGCGTAGATGAAGCACATAGCTTATATAAGCTAGAGTTCATGTGTAGTAAATGCCGTTTTGCTGTTCATCATATTGGTGTATACATGCAGTCATTTGGTTCTGGCCTGGTTTTAGGTCAGTACCGTAGGAGGCAATGCAACACACCAGACATTCAGGAGACTGCTCCTCTAGTGGCACCTAAATGAAGAGGTTAGACTTAAACCTGATGATCACACTAGCAATGGTTGCATACGAAACTTGGAAAAGCAGTTAAGTGCTGCTGTCATGGTAGAAGTGATTTCATCTGTTCCAATGACTTGATTTTTTTCATTCCCTTCTTTTGTGGTTTCTTTCTGTCTAAGAATTCCAATCTGTCTGCTGTGCCTGTATGGGAACATAATAAGGATCTTGCATCTGTAGACAACTATGTGAAATCAGGAATCCTGATGTAGTCTTTCTGCAGCCTTAATTCTTTTACAAAAATTAAGGCACAGGGGAAAAATTCAACCTGCTTTGAAGGAGCAGAGGAGGCAAAGGCACCTGAAAGCTAGGTTTTTCAATTCTTAATTTAGGCATCTGTGTCTTGTATTAGATCTAGTCTTACATAATTTTGTGGAAATTAGTGTCTGAAGTCTTTCAAACTTTCTATCCTTCATATGGAAGACTCCTACTGCAGAAGCATATTAATGAACCAGCAAATATTTTATAAACCTATTAACAGCCCATTTAAAGTACTTACATGGAATACTTCCTACAGCTGTAAACTCTGACCTTTCTCTTGGTCTTCCTCTTCCCTATTCCTTCCACCTCTTACTGGCAAGACTGAGTACTGTATAAGTGCACTACATACGTACATTGCATATAATATGGAAATAGAACATCTACATTTCTAATAGTGTTACTGATGAGCATAAATATTACTGTATTCAGACATCTCCCTTTGATATGCACATACCTACTAGGAATTTAGACATGCTGTTATGAATGTCCTGAGAGAGAAAAACATACCACCAGATAATGAATGCTCTGAAAACCGTAGGGTTTTCTTCCTGAAATATTTCCATGGGAAATTATAAGAGGAAAAGAGCAATAAACTGAGCCAAGACCAATATATAGTTCTTTGTGAAATGAATGCCACTTTTCTGAAAACAAGTTTTTTCAATGTAGACAGTTTTTTATGGTTTAAAAAAAAAAATAAATGCAAAGGGAATAAAAATGCGGTTGAACAGGAAGCTACAACAGGTAACATTAAAACCTGGAGAGAAATCAGGAGTAATGTGCTCAGATACTCAGTTTTGGGGCTCAGAATATTCACTAGTGACCTCAAATCCCTGGACAAAACATGTTGGAAATATTTATAGTGCTAAGGGGGAACTAATCTCACATTCTGTGAGTTTATGACCAGACTAATGGGAATTGGAATGAAGCTAATCAAAGGATAATTTTCAGCTGCTAATGTGATGAACTGTGAAAAGCACTAAGATGATTTTAGAGAATTTTAGGCAAGGCTTTTCTTTTGCAGACAGGGGAGAGTTAGTGCTGTAGTTTAAGGCTATTCAGCATCTGATTTAAATACTGTGTTACAGCCTGGATAAAATTTTTCAAAGATAAATGCATGCAAACAGGCCACTGAAGTAAGGGAATAGAACAAACATAAAATCCAAGAAACTGGCAAACTTGTCTTGAGTTAATAAGTGATATTATTTTGCAAGCCAAATAGAATATAACTAGCTCTTCCCTTTCCTTTTGTGAAGAAAGACAAGGGCCACAAGAGGAAATCTAAAATTGGTCATCATACCATATAGCCTCACCTGTATCTTGAAGTAGTTGAAATGGAGTCAGAGGATAAGAAATGTAGAGGAGGAATGAG
Organism: Centrocercus urophasianus; assembly: GCF_019232065.1. NCBI lineage: Eukaryota > Metazoa > Chordata > Aves > Galliformes > Phasianidae > Centrocercus > Centrocercus urophasianus. Next base: position 31,063 of record NW_024885310.1, on the reverse strand, counting down.
GTAACAATGCAAAGAACAGAACAGGTGAACTTCTGAAGACTTCTGAAGAAAAGGCAATGTTTTCAAAAAATTAGTGAAAGGATCTGGCAGATCTTGCATTCTATAATTCTGATTCTTATGCTTTTCAGTATTTGAGAAGGGCTTGACTTTTGACACATGATATATAACGCAGATTCTCAGTTATTACTTCGCAACATCTTTAAGGCCCCTTCCAACCAAAGCCATTCTATGACTATGTGATTATGATTTTATGGTTTTTGTTTGTTTGTTTCTGAGAACTGGGAATTGAATGGCTACCACTGATCATGGGCAGACTGGGCTTGATAACGTGGATGTTTTGTACTGTTTGTTGCCTTGTTGGCAAATACTAACCTGTCAGACTTCAGTTTCCATTCCCTTGACTGCAGAGGTGAAGATGTAGTTCTGAAATAGACATTTCAACAGTAGTTAATGATCCTCTTCGGAGACACTTAAACATCCAAGTTACTTCTGAAACTCAAACTGGCATTCCTTAGACACCAGATAGGGTTCTGAAGTCTTTGTTTCAAGTCTGTGATTGCTTTGGAGGTTATATTCACTGAATGATAGTCAGCTAGGTCAGCTAAGCTTATACAGAATGCCCTGGGCAGTTTTCAGTAAATATGAGAAGATTTTAGGAGTTAAACATGTTTTAATTTTTTTACCCAAAAGCTCTTCAGTCCCATATCCCTAAAAGCTTTTTCCTTTCTCATGCTAATTTATGTAGATGATACATATAACCTTCCACCTCCTCATAGCTTTATAGCCTTCTCTTCTCCATTCCTTATTCGTATCAGTCCAGAAAAATGTTCTGTTCCCTCCTCTAACATTGAAGATGGTTCACATACTCTATTTGTCGGTGTTTTTCCATTTGCTGAAGTGTTTACCTTTTTTCTTATAAGACACCAATGGCTATGGAAAAGAAACTCATTTTCTTCTTGGAGAGGAAAAAAAGCACTATACTACAGGGAGCAATTGAGGGTTACTTCTTGAATAGAACTTGTCTTCAATCACTGGCTCCATTTTCTTCAGTAATTCATTTTTAATATCTCCTTCTACAGAATTTTTGTACACAAGTATTCTATTCAATACATGAGAGTGAAGGAATCTGATTTTTATCTTTTTTGCAGCATGGGATCTGTGGCTGCAGTCAAAGGCAAGCTCATCAAAACTAGAGGCTGTAACATAAGGATGAGGAGACTGGCTTTCTCCCAAAATTTAGGGAATCAATGTATGGTATTAGGGTGGTACTGAGAATATATTACCCTCATTCATTCAGTCTTTAGCTTCTGGACAGCTTTTCTTTTTCAGGATAAAATTCAGAGCTTGAACCTGCAGCTTTACTGTTTCCAAGCTAAGCTTGTTTCCTATGTCTGTGCATGCTTTTGTCCTGCTGGGATCTTCTCCAAGGAAACATTGCTCACAAGAGAGCACTGCAGACAGGTAATGCACATGGAATAGCAGATCTGTAAGTGTTACAGTAGAGTAAGTTTCCAAAATACTTGAAAATGATGTAAGACTGTCTACTTTTAGGGAATGCATATTTTGCCTCATCAGAAATCTTTTCCTTAACAAAAGCATTTTGCAGCTCATTGTGACTAAGTCTCAACTCAGAGAACTCTAGCTAAAAGAAGCTGTAAGATTTGCTACTTTTTGCTAGTAACAAACTACTAATTTTGTGGAAATATAGGAGTAGATGCTTGCCCTTCTTTCAGACAAGGTGTGGTATGTTAGTGGAATTACAGAACTACATTCTGTTAAGCAGTTGTTCAAACCTATCACTAAACAAGAACTGCTGGCTGCTGGGGAAGCTGTTGTTATTTCTTTTGTACACTTTCATTTAGAGAAGGACTTTGACAGTTGAGACATTGGTATGTACTCCTTAGAGGAGAAATAACAGCAAGGAGTTGATCTTTAAAACCTCATGGCTTTAATGCTTCCCTAAAAATTCATATGTACATACTTCTGGCCTTGCTGATACTGTATATCAGGCCAGATGGTGTGTATGTGTTCTATATGTATAAATGTATATCTATACATTTTATATATACACGGAGAGAAAAACAACCACAAATGTTTTCTTGCAGGGTGAATTGCTTTTGGATAATTACTGTTTTCTTTCCATTCATCTGTATGAGTTATCCTATCATGGAGCAAGTCAGACACCTAGTGTCTTGTTCATGAAGTAAATCTGCAGGTCACTTGCTCATGGATGCTGTATGGTGCTAATTTTTGAGACCAGTTCAACATATGCTTGTCTGTACGGACCTTCAAAATTAACAACTGAAATACAAAAACAAGAATTATAGTGACCAAGTGCATTTCTACTAGAGATTACATTAGAGAAACAATATTCTTGATATCCTACTTTGAGTGTAAGGAAATGATTTCTGAATACTGAGAAGGCTGCAATCTTCAATAAAACTCAGGTGAAAGTTTTATATGGGGTTCGATTATATGCTTCTTAATGAAAGAGACAGGTTTAATTTAAAAAGTCACTCTCTTCTTTTTCGTTTGATGTGTATGTTTTCAAAGCTAATGTAAAAAAACCCAACAGGGACATCCACAGATCAGGTTGCTCAGATTGCTTTATGTATCTCTGGAGAAAGGTGTTGTAATGTTCCAGAAGGTTAAAAAATCATTGTTAGATGATTAGGAGATGTCTGGAAGTTAAACTGTCTTCCTTAACTGGGCATGACTCTTTGCCTTTTCTTTTAATTGGCCTTCAAGCCTTAAATTTAGGCTGCAACCAACATGTTGGTAGAAACAGTGTAGTGTGTGAGCAGTGACACAATGTTTGTTGGACTGCAGAAGTACTTAACTACTGGCAAAGCAAAAGCTTTGCAGTGCATTACAGAAACACTCTTATCACAGTCAAAATCTGATACTGTGGAAAGTTTATCTGTATGTTAAGGGAAGAGTTGGAGGTTATGTTCCTGTTTCTGAAAAATATTTCCTAGGTGATCCTGGAAAACAGTTGCTGGACAAATCATACGCTTGTAGAACAGGTCATCCTGTACATAAATTTGGCTTTCTTGATGTCATTGGTCTCTATCAGTGGTCTTCTCTTGCCCTGTTAGGAATACTCAAATGTGAAAAACATTTGGAAGAAACACACGGGTAATACTGCAGTGTCAGATACCTGATCCATTGTTGCTAACAAGCAGATGATCCATGTCTGACTACCTTCAACATACTGTGAACAAAAATGAATCGCAACTCACAACCTGAAATGTCTTAACGTAACCTGGGAGCAGGTTTTACATCAGTGACAAAGCATGTTCTGCATACATTGTGTGTGTGTGTGTGTGTGTGTGTGTGTGTGTGTGTGTGTGTGTGTTGGCAAGATATATGAAGAAGTTAGAGTGGTTCTAATTATCTTTAGATAATGTATTCCTGCAACTAGAAAGTGTTAAGATTAAAAAGCCCTGAGATTTTTGGACTGCAGCTCATTAAGTGTGTGCCTGATGTTAATGGAATTTCCGAACTTATTTTCCTATTATAATTAGGGAAGTTAGGCAGTGAAAGTATGAACTGTCTGGTTACTTAATTGCTTTGTTTTCTCTTCCCTGGTAAGAACAATTGTTGCTGTGTCCTGTTTTAGGATAGCAATGCAAGCAATGTTTAAAAAAAAAAAAAAAAAAAAAAATGTAGTAAATTCTAAAGGGAATTCTGAGTTGCTATGGGGATAGTCAATTAAAAATTAAATATTTCTTCCCAACAACCCTATCTAAGAAAATGAAGGTTAAATCCCAATGCTTTCATGAGTTATTCAATATTGCTATGAAAGCTTTCTACAGAGTATTCAAATGTGGTAATTCATCTACAGAATGTAGCCAGAAGTACCTCACTTCTCAAATATGGCAAAGCTTATATAGTGAAATAATCAGATGAGTGTGCTTAAATTGGCTTAGGCAACCTGAGGCATTCCTGGGTTGTTTACGGAAGATAGATGACTTTTTCTTCCCTTCCTCTTCATGTAATGTGGTCAACCACATCTGTGAATATCTAAATGGATAACTTCAATTAATGTAAAATGTATTATTAAAAATGTGCAGTGATAGTAGAAACATTTTTTTTTTTTTTTTTTTTTTAGCTGTTGAAAAACTATTCCAATTCATTACAGCATGGTCTCTTTTTGGTCTCTATTAGTTAAAATCGCCTTTCCTTCCACGTGTAACCTTTTCTGTTTGCTGAAGCTGTCTTAGGCACAGGCTTTTATTCTTGCTCGTGGAATAATGTGAATATTTTTGAAATCATAGGTGTTCCAATGTGGCCTAGAGAGGAGAGTCACAGAGCAGAGATGTTGAGTCAGCTGCTTTTACTGTAATGTGCAAAGGTAAGGATACAAAAATTCAGTTTGGCCCTTGGTGTGATGGGTCATTATCTAATACCCTCACTGAAGATGATAGGTATCCACAATGGAAACAGAGTCTTGCTTTGTGTGTACTTTTTTTTGTTTACTTTTTTGTCAGAATTTAGAAATACTTCACTCTTTTTTTTTTCTTCCTTTTTCACACTTCCATGCTGTATCAACAAATACATCTATGAATGAGACAAATTGCATGAAATTTATTGATAAATGCATGTCTTACTCTTTCTCTTGCACTTTGTTTCTTCTTTCCTGAAAAACACGGAGCCAGATTCAGTACTTTCCTTGCAGCCTGCCAAAGCCTTCACCCTTGTGTCCATTGACCTTAATCAAGTTTCTGACCACACTACAAAGGCCTTGCAAGTTGCTGTTGAAGTAGGGTAGGCTTGCTGAAGAATTAGGAGATAAGATTCTCACCACTTGCATTTGCTTCCTTCTATTTGATGAATCTGTATTTGAATAGAGTGTAATGAAGCAGATGCAACACAGTCTGTAGACTTTCCCATATTATTAACTGTGGGAGCATTTCCACTCTGTAATATTGGCACATTAAATGAATGACAGCAGAGAAGAATGTAATCAACTGTTAGTTTAGCCTTGTTCAAGGAAGGTACTTATCTTGTTTCTCATTTAGAACAACTTGTTTATCTGTAGCTCAAATGGGCTTGAGGATTGGAGAATCTTTTTCTTTCAAATGAGAAAACACATTTTGATACCAAACTCTCTATTTTATTTTCTGAGGAAAGATTCTTCACCATTTGGCTCTGTATGACTTCAGTTTGATGTCATAGAAGCTGAATGGTTTATGATGTTTATCTTTCTAAGATCTTGAAAATATTGCTGGTAAAATGTAATCTATAATTTCATGATGTAAACTTTGACACTTTGGTGGCACACAAAGCATAAGAAGCCTGAGACTATTTAAAATTTCTAGAAAATCTTGAATGTCTAATGACCAGATATGTTAAGAAAAAAAAATTGACTTGTGGAGCAACTTCATAAAGTCAACTTGTTTAGACAGTTGGAAGGGATAAGTTCTGGTGGATTTAATCCTTCAATTTGGTGCTTATGCTTTAGGCTCTTTTAGGCTCTGAAAATTACTTCGGCTCCTATGATGCTTGCAAAGATAATTCTAATATCTTTCCAAAAGCAATGCTTCAAAAGAGCAAGGAGGAAGAAGTAGGAAAACCTCTTGACAAAGAGCAAGGTCTTAAAACTAAATAGCTGAGATTTCCATGTTTGGTGATGGTGTTGAGAGGATCAAGGATACAGAAGAAGCAGAAGTACAAAACCAAACAGGGCCTCTCCAGAGTCGAAATAGGTGCGGGATTGGGCCTTACACATCTGTTTTCATTTAGCATCAGAGAAATGTGTTACAGGCATTTGCTGCCTTTCAGATCTGCTGCCCACGGAAAAGGGAGAATATAGTTTATCATATTTCCTTACTAGGAAATTACTTTCAGTAGATATGAGGATTAAAAAAACATAGGTGACTGTGATTTGCTGTCATCTTTTATCATCTTAAAGGGTTATCCTTACCAGCAGACTTAAGTGGTATTCCAGGTTTTCTACAGTTACAGGTTGGATGTTTTTAAGTTGTCAAAGAACAGTATCCACTATTGTATATGTAAATGCATAAAATGAAGGAGAAAAAAGCATGTATGCATGCTTGAGTCTTAATAGGCTTTAGATTGATTTAAATATTCAAACTTATGGAGCAGTTTTGTGGGAAACAACACAGCAGTTATTAACAAGTTGTTTCATGTTAGGATTAACGTCTTCAAAGAAACCTAAAGCCATCGGAAAAGGATTTCTACAGGAGGTGAAATTCCTCACCTACACAGGAAAATCACAAGCATCCAGCTTAGCACAGTATGAAGTTTAAAAATATGCAGCTTTCAAAAAGATCTCCCTCTGTATGTTCACAATGTGTTGTCATCAGAGGATTAAAGTTTTGCTTCCTTTAGAGGTCTTGATATACTTGATTTATGAATAGTGATGATGTACAATATCAACTTCTGCCTATTTGGCAGTAGAGAAGTTCAATTGAAGTTATGAAATTTGGTTGCGATATATTAGTAAGTCTGGCTTCTGTAAGGAGAAGGAAAAAAAAAAAAAAAGACATCTAACAGCCAGCCTTTTCATTTGGGAGAAGTTTCTTTTTAAAGACAAAACTGCACAACTTCAGCCATCAATAACAGCATACATAGATCATACATAAAAGGAACTATAAAAAGGAACTACCTCCAAACTGGACCAGTAGGGAACAATGGGAATTAGACTCTTAAAGTTAATCCAGAACTTAGCAGATATAGATGTCATCACTTATCCTTTCTATTTTTGTACAAGCCTCACAGAAATACTGTATTTTTGTCACTCCAAGACCAGAAGAGCTTTTTAAAGAAGCTATCTACCTTAGAGAGGAGCTGCAGTACTTAATAAGTACTGCAGAACAGCTGCATGGAAATACAGTTCATGTGTATTAAGTTAAAAGCATTACAGCTTGCAGAAATGCATATTGCTACTTTACCATATGAAGTTGGTTATTTTCCCCACATTGCAAGCTTGGGAAAGCTGAGCTTAAAGCAATTTCTTCAATTGCACTTTATTTTTATTTTGGGTTACACCAAGACAGACTCACAAAGTCAACTGTGATAATAGAACTGGATAAACTTTCTTCAGATGAGAGTGAGAGCAAAAAGGATTCTATGCCAGATTTTCAGGAAGGCAAATTGAGTGAGTTCTGTGCTGATTATCATGTTTCAACTTCACTGCTGCTATTCTGCATCTGGTAAGCTGCATTTATGTACTGTTTCCTCTTTTTATTTATTTGTATTAGGAGTCAAGTATAGGAATGATGAGAAACATAGGAGACTTTACTGCCACACGTAGGTAACCCAAAGTCATTTTTACTGCTAATGACCAATGTAGTCTCACTTGTGTCCCTAAAGCCTCTTAAAATACTGGATGGTCATAGATTTAGGAATTACCTTCTAAGAATAACTATTCTAATTTCTTGTGAGCCACATCACATATTGTGACTTGAACAGCTCCCAGGGAGTAATCTGACCTTTATTGTGTTTTCTTATGTTTATGACCACTGAAGGAAGAACTGCGACTCAGCTGAAGTAGGGGACACTGTAGATAACTGACATCTTCAATAAACTTTTTGACATCTGTAACAAATTTTTGGAATAGTTCTTAAAAATTCAGTTCTTCCACATGAAAAATGGACAAGTAGTTGGAAAGTACTGCTATCTATCCAACTTCTTGGAAGAGCAGTTTAAATCAAATCAAGGTTTGGAGTATTTAGAATCAAGCTGATTATGTTGTTCCAAAAACAAAATATGGATATAGTATAAACTGAAATTGGAATTGTATTAATTCAAGTATCAGTTAATGTTTCCAGCAGCTAATAGTTTTGCTGTATAACTGTACTAAAGATACATGGCATCTAAAAGTTCTAAGTTCCTTGGGTGGTTACTCCTTCTTTAACTTTGATTCTAAGGAGAGAAAAAAAAAAAAGTGTGATAAGCTTACTCATCAAAAGTTTGCCCAATTCTCATGAGAACAAACAGTGAAAACTGAATTCTCTAATAGTACAATGCTGATGTTTCTTGACTAAAGCATTTTAAAAAAAAATTTTTTTAAGCTCTAGTAAAAACAACTTATGAGTCACAAGGAAGACAACTGGTTAGAAGTTGCCATTATCAAGAATGCCAACAGTGTATCTTACTTTAATCCTTACGGCTCTTGACAATTTTTATTATTTTAAATTTATTTATTAAATTTATTTTATTTAAATTCATTATTTTAAACTGCCTTTGCACTTCTAGCCTAGACAAGGAACGATTTGCAAAATACCGTTTTAAGACAATGCCATGTTTTAATGATTTTACAGTCTTTTGCAGCATGTCTAGTTTGACGCACAAGGTAGTTATTTACATTAAAAGCAACTACATTAACATAAGTAGAAGATTCTTCTATAACTTTGGCTGCAAAGACTGCAGAACGAGAATAACATACAAAAGCTGACAGATTATTAAGAAAGTGGAAATCGAATGGAAAATAGTTCAAAGCTGGATGACTAACTACTTCTGCAACCATACTCTGAAATAGGTAGGCTTTTGCATGACAGTTTTTACACAATGCACTGAATCAAGGCTGCTATTCCTGTAATCTCAGTCTACATGGAATTCATTAGTAGATGTGACTCTGTAAACAGCAGTTTTCTTAATTGTCTTTATAATGAGCTCATTAAATGGGAATTGCCATTGTAACTATCACAGTATTTTTCTTCTGTTACTCTTAAGGTACCAGTGCTTGTTACTTGTATTTGAAATCTGTGTTTGTCTTTTGTCGAGGGAATAAGACATATCACCATGTTTTTTCATTAAAATTTTCATAGTTTCCAAGTAGGAGACTTTCCATGTAAACTGAGAGGCACTTCGCAGGTTTAAACAAACAAACAAGTTATCACTTCATTGTTAACTTTTCATCGTTTTCCACTTGACATCTTTGGTGTTGTTTCTGGCCAATTGATAAACTGCATATTTGTAGAGTTATTTTCACATATGTAAGAGTAAGAACACTTGCTTTGCAGTCTTGAGTCACCATCTCAACTGGCAAAATTATTTTTATCTCTTAGACATCTTGTATCTGCAGATATTGATGAATAACAAGTAGGGTTTTTTACTGCATGTCAGTTGGCACAATTTTACTTCCTGAAATCAAACACACATAATAATTTGCAATGTTTGATATGGCATATGAAACAGTATTACTAACATAACTTTTACTCATGGCAGTAATTTATATTAATGCAGAAGCTACAATGTAGAGATTATAGGGTTTTGAGAGTTTTCTTAACATGACAATAATGTTCTTATGGTTGACTATAGTTCAAAGTTACAGAGGTTATCACTGCATTTTTAAACATATCACTGTGATCAAAAGTTAATTTTTTTCTTCTTTTTGTATCAAACTTAGACTAATTTACTGAGTAAAAATGCAAAGTTTTCCTTCAGATGAACTCAGTAGCTCACTGTATACTGTTTAGAACAGAGAAAAAAAAAAAAAAAAAAGGTAGTGAAAAAGCTGCTGCTGATGATGATGGAAGCACATCTTCAGCACTTAAAACATGAATCTGCAGTACCAGTAAAGAAATGAGCCTGCTGGTTGTATATCAATAGCTTGTAGGCCCTGAAATCAATAATTAGGAAGAAATTAGGACTGTGTGACTTAATTACTGAAATATTGGTTTATTTGTTCTGTTTTTTTTTTTTTTTTTTAATGATGGTAGTCCTCTTTGATTTGCTTCACTAGAAATGACTGTGTAGATATGGTTCTTGTGAGATGTCTGTCCTCTATTCTTATCGTGCAATCCTTGCATACATGTAAAAGTGATCAATGAAGGCACAGCTTCATGGCTAATTTCTTTTCATCCTGTGTTTCCTATATTAATAAACTTTCTGACTACTGTTTTTTCTTCATTAACATTACAGAAGACTTGTGCCTTGAAAGATGACGATATAGATCAGTAAGTACTGGGTAAAATATACATTGCCTGTTTTTTTTTTTTGTTTGTTTTGTTTTCTATGTGTGCTATATTATTGGTTCAGTTTTTTAATGTAAAAAATGTTATTACATGAACTGAAAGCTCAGGTTTTTTCTTCCTTGCAGTCTTAGAGTGAGCTGCATGCTCAGCTTATCTACATCTTTCAGAGGTGGAGTTTAGGATGATGCCTAGCATGTTGCTTGGCCATGAATTGAGAATATGGATTTTTTTGTGAGGGGTAGAGACATCTCTTGGAATAGTCCTGAGGGACCAATGTCGGAGTATGTTAATGGCAATTCACTACCATTAACTTCTTAATTGTGCAAGTGAATTGCTTGGAATCACCATGTTGGCCATTCAGTGTGCCAAAAAAATGCTCTAATTTGCTATGTCCCATGTGGGTAATAGTATAGTAGCAAAAACCATCATGTTTGAAGTAATGTGTGAAAGTTCGCACTCATAAAAAATACATTTCATAACCACCAAATCCACATGTGTATGAATGTAGCCTGATATTGCTTAATATCAGGTTGTGTGCCCTACAGTTCAATTCAGACAAAACGATCAACCCTGGATAAAATTTCCATGCACTTTTCTGACCATGGTGGTGCTACTGATTTGTAATTTGCAGGCAATTACAGTAATCTGGGTACCACCTCTATGGAATACACTTGATCTACAAAGCTCTATGGAAAGGAGAAGTACAAACCGAATTCTCAGACAAGAATTCATGACAACACATTTGCTTAGATCACAGGTTTTGTCATTTAATTTTTTTTCTTAATTTGCCAAGAAACAGTGTGTGATTAAGCTGAGACCTTACAGGATTTTCTATGTAGATAACGCTAGTCCAAAGTCATCTTCAGCTTCTTTTGGGGAGAAGAACCTCATCTGATATTGCTGTGCCACCGAAAAAGAACCAAAGACTTGGGAGCAATAAAAATATGTCAAGCAGGATCCAACACTGGAAACTAACACTGCAGGCATGCACGTGAATTTATGAGTCCCTGCACTTGAAGTAAAGAATTACAATATTTTCCTTGATGATTCCACCAAAAACATGGAGATACTTTACAGAACCAAACAGTAGAGGGAGACAATTTTCATCTTCTTCTCTAGAAAGATAGAAATGTGTCAGAAAGATGAAGGAATACAATCATCATCATCATCAACCCAAACAAATAAACAAACATGAAAAGATTGTTTGTTTTTCCTACTGTAAGTCCTATCATCCATTCCCTATCTTTTGAGTTACATTTGATTCATAGGTGTTCATAATTAGTACCAAACTGGTATCTCCATCTCTTTCCAAATCTCCTAGGGAACTGGTTATTATGCTGACAGGCATGCTGATGGACAGCATTTTTTTCTCTTCATCAACCTTCTAAGTGCATTTTTCACCTCGTTGTTCCGGAGGCTGTATATCAGGGGATTCAGCATAGGAATGACCAGGGTGTAAAATACCGCAGAAATTTTTTCCTGTTCCAGCGAGTATCTTGAACTGGGCTGCACATGACTCAAACTCACGGGCCCATAGAAGAGTGTTACAGCTGTCAGATGGGAGGCACAGGTGGAGAAAGCTTTGTATCTGCTTGCAGAGCCCATGCTCAAAATGGATGAGAGGATGTAGAGGTAGGAGATGATGATAAAGAGAAGCGTTGACATAGCTACAATCCCTGAGAGGGTTACAAGCACCAGCTCATTGAGATGGTTGTCAGAGCAACTGAGTTGTAGTAGCGGGTTTGTGTCACAGAAAAAGTGGTTGATGGTATTAGGGCCGCAGAAGGACAATTGCAGTAAGCCACAAGTATGTACCAATGAGTTACAGAGTCCCCCTAAATATGACCCAACTGCCAGGCAAACACAGACTCTTCTGGCCATAAGAGTGGTATAAAGCAGTGGGCTGCATATAGCGACATAGCGGTCGTAAGCCATTGCAGCCAGCAGAAATCCTTCCGTGGTCACAAACACAACAAATGAAAAATGCTGGCCAAGACATCCTGAGTAAGAAATAGTCTTATTCTCCACTGAGAAGTTTACTAGCATCCTCGGAATAAAAACAGAAGAATAGCAGAGATCCACGATGGACAAGTTAATAAGGAAGAAATACATGGGTGTTTGCAGCTGGAAGTCAATTGTGATCAAGATGATCATGCTGAGGTTGCCCATCAGGGTGATGATATAGATCAGCAGAATCATCACGAAGATTATAGGCTGTAGTTCTGGGCAATCAGTCAGTCCCAAAAGGATAAAGTAGGGGACTGTGGTGTGGTTGATTACTGTCATCCTCACCTCTGTAGAAGTTTAACTGCTGATGAGGTGTGTGGTGACCTTAAAGCTAAGAGAGGAAGAAAAGTATTTCATGAATAGTCCTACCATCAAGAAGCACAGAGGTTGAGATTGTGTAGTGGATCTTGCTTCCCTTTTGTGCAGCTGTGATTCTTTAGAACGTCCTCAAAACTGCAGATAATATTTTCTCCAATTAGACCATGCTCAGGGGGATAATAATAGTGAGATGCCCAATGATCCTTCTTTGGGGGACAAAGCAATATGCATCTGCAACAGCACAGATCCTAATTAATATATTTTGTTGATGCTAAGTTTGACTTGCAGGTATCAGTGGTGGCTTTAGAAACACGCTAAATGCTGCATGAGTCCTGCAATTGCCTTTGTCTTTTCAGCTAAGCATTTCTTGATTACCTATTCACCAGGAAATAATTAAACTCACCAGAGTATATTTTGTCTGGAAGGGAAGCATCTCAACTAAACCAGTAGTTCTCTCTTCGGCCTATGAAGCACCCATTCTTTGTCAGTCAATAGGAGAGGCAGCCGGACTACCGAACTATTGAAAATGTTAACACAGACTGTGAGAAATGGCAGGTTTGGGTCTCTTTTATGACTAAACTAATGCAAATCCAAAGCTGCTTTCTAGAGGAGGGCACATGATGGGGTGCTCCTCCTTCTCATGACTGAACTTGTATTTTATTCAGAAGCCACTCACACAAAATATAAAAAAATGACATGGATTTTTAAATGTCTGGGTCTGTTGTTAGATCAGAGCAGACTTTCCCGGGCAATCAGACAACTATCATTTCCATGTCTAAATATAATCCAGACTTCCAAATCAACTAGGGTGCTCTTGCAACCCATGCATTATTAAGCAATGATGGAGGCAACTACCCATCCTATTTATTTCTCCCCCTATTTGGAAGGGAGTGAGCAGGCTGGAAGCCTACGAGTAGGCTGAATTTCTCTCTGGGGAGCCTAGTCTTCTTCCATTAACCAAAAAAAGCAGCCGAGATGTTTAGATTGAATAGCCACTCCTATTTTTGTGTATGACAATTGCTCTTAATGGTAACCTGACCATCTTGCTCACATGGAAACTCACAGTTTAGAAAAGCAAACAAGAAATAATGTTTTGAGGTCTCTAGGTGTGAAATTCAAAGAATGGTATTGTTTTCCCCAGTCTTTCTTGTGCATTCATACCTGGATTTTTTTAGAGGAGGTTGTTGGGATGTGCTTGTCAGAGCAGGGGACCTTTCAGGGTCTGTATGGAAGCTCTGTGCTAGAATTGGCAAGGACATACCTGGATTTTAAGGCTCAAAAACACTTCTTTCACCAATCCTGAACTTCCAAACACTCCAGCACTGCAGATATCTGGATCTGCCTCTGAAGGATGCCATCACAACCTATGTCTGCCCATAGAAAGTCTAGTTCATGTCTAGTTTTCAGCTGGGTGCTTCAGGCTCCATCATGACTTTTTGTCTAAGTGACATCTCTGCTTTGTGTTTTTTCCTTAGAGAAGATGTGCAACTAAAGGAAACATCAGGACCTGCTACTGCAAACATTTGCTCCTTGGGCTCTTAGGAACTGAACAAACAACTGAGTCTTCTTTGGCTACTATGTTTCAGATCGAACACAAAGGACATAATTAGTGTCCTCGTGGGAGTCCTCTAATAGGCAGACAGAGGTCTTGTCTCCCACAGCTGCTCACAGTTCTCTACAGCCCCATTTAGGGCAAATCCTGTTTGCTTTACTAAGACAAAGGAATGGGGAAGGATGCTTTAGGACGTTTGTAGGACACTGGAAAATCAGTAGAACACACAGGAACACAGACATTTAGGTCTATTAACCTGGTACTGGTCACTTCTCAGTCAGTCTGCATTCTCATCCCCTCACTTGTGCAGCTGCGTATCTTGTAGAGCATAGGCATTGCAGGCAGAGTGCTGTTCCTTCTGGCTGACATGTCCTTTGGGTGGACAGAGTGTTCAATCTGTACCAAGAACTCATGCTGGATGCCCTATAATGTGAGGGCTCATTGCTCTGGTTACTTGTTTTTCATACAGATGTTGTGTTGTGTTTGGATGACTGAAAGAGAATGCATGACCTTGTAATAATACCTGGTCACGCAACTTGATCCATCCTAAATAAAGATTAAATTCAGCTGGTGGAGAATCCATCAGAAGTAGAATGTTATACTTGGTTGATTACAGGCACTGGTGAAAGCCAAGCAAAACATTGTGTAATTTCAGAAATGCCAGTTTCCGTGCCTGATTACATAAGAGAATAGGTGTTCTCTTCTGGGAAATAACAAATGGAATATTTTACTGATGGTCTTCACCCAGTTGAGAATCACCAAACTACTCACATTTACAAAGTGCACAAGTTCCCCTGAGTAAGGAACCTACAGATGTCCACAAGACAAAAAGTAAAAAATTGTTGACAACAGAACAGCAGACCAACACTAGTCTCATTTGAGAAACTTTTTAGCAGATAGGTGGAAAGGTGGAATGGATGGTTAGTGTTACTTTCACATTACGTTTCTCTCATTCAGGAAAGATCTGGTTGCCTCTTTAAATGCCAGGAGCCTGAGGCAGAGAGAAGAAGATGTAAATACATTTCTGAAGAGTTCTGCAGGTGTAATAACAAATTCACAAAGCCCAAGAAGCAATCTCAGTTGGAAAAAGAAAAAAAAAAAAAAAAAAAAAAAAAAAAAAAAAAAAAAAAAAAAAAAGTTGTATGAAATATGAAACAAAAAAAGCATTTGTAAAGTATTTCATGGAATCAGAGAACCGTAGGATTGTCTGGGTTGGAAGGGACCTTGAAGATAATCTGGTTCCAATTCCCCTGTAATTTCAGTCATTATCTTTCTTTTTTTTCATAGCCCCTTTTCAATGATCTTCAGAAGCAATCTCTCTTTGATCTCTCTTGATTCTGCTTGCTTTTGCTTGCAGTCACCAGATGAAGACTTAGACTTCCTCCTGGAAGGAATGCTTCTGAAAAACATCAATCATGGAAATGTCTTTAAATTTGTAGGGTTCCAGTGGTGGGGAGAAGGAGCTCTCACTGTCAGGTGCTGGCAAGACATCTGGAATGTGTGCTGGAAAGCTAGACTTAGTCTGTAAGTAGGAAGCACAGCAAGGGGGGAACACAAGCCCTGTTCAAAGCTCTCATCAGCAGATCCCATCTGAGCTGCAGCTACCTCTGCAAAAGCTTTAGTCCAGCTTTTGTGGACCAAGCTGGTAAAGAAATGTTTGGGATTCCTGTGCTCACAGTAGCATGTAGCTGTTCAGGGCAAGGTGTCTTGCTCTGTTCTACAAACGGAACACATGAGGTTGTGCAGTATGCAGAAGACAGGTGAGAGAAACAGAGATTACTGCAATTTTAATTAGCTGTTCAACATTCCACATGCTGTAACGTAATAGTGTTTCCACTGATAAACATGAAATCTGAAAAGCACACAGCTACATGCAAGCTTTACTCGCGGCCCTTTTAGAGACACAGAAGGGGGGGGGGGGGGAATGTCAGTGTTTTTACGATTGTGGGTGAATTATTCATATTACCCTTCAGACAATCTATCTTTCTTCACTGCCTAGAAAGAAAGCGTATACAGATGATAGCCATGTCATAGACCGATAATGAGACATTAAAGACTACACGTGCACTATGGGAAAGCCTGTTAGTTTTCTTCTGCCAATGCAGATGAACTGGTGTCTGAGAAACATTAGCTCTAAAGATTGTCTTTGTCAATGTGGCAACTGGAAAGATGAGGCAGTAAGAAGACACAGGTATTCTCAAACATCTTCTGGAGTCATCTCCCTCTCTGCATATACACGGAACAGGATGACTAAGGAGCTAACTGAGCATTAAACCACCTCAGAATAAGATAGATTAATGTGACTATATAAGAATATCCTGCCTTGTGACTCTTCTTCTCTAGATGAATACAGGCAGAGGAAGTGGGGCTTTTCAGAGAAGGCTCTAAGGAGTCTTCAGTGTGGCCCTCCATTTCTTAAAAAAGCTTATAAAAAAATGGAGGACCAACATTCTATGGTGGGGAGGAGCTCTCACTGTCAGGTGCTGGCAAGATGTCCGGAATGTGTGCTGGAAAGCTAGACTTAGCCTGTACATATTAAGTACAGCAAGGGGGGGAACACAAGCCCTGTTCAAAGCTCTCATCAGCAGATTCCATCTGAGCTGCAGCTACCTCTGCAACAGCTTTAGTCCAGCTTTTGTGGACCAAGCTGGGAAAGATTCAGTCTCCAAGATTTCAACCAGTCGGAGCTTGTTCATTTTCCTGACTGAAGCTCTGTGTATGAGAAAGAAATCACACAGTGGTCCTCAAAGCACGCACTCTGAGAGCAAAACAACACTCCATTTTATAAGCCACTCTCTGGAGGGTTTCCACTCGTATAATTGCCCATGTCTTATGCTTCCAAGGCATGTAAGATGGAGTTTCCTCCCTTTATTTCCCTCTTAGATAACTTGAGTCACCTTTTACGTTGCCCAGTTGCTATATTTTCAAAACACTCCCACATTGTTTGAAACCATGTAACATGGTATGCCAGTAGTAACTCTTATTTTGTACTAGTCCTTAGGACAGCAGCAGGTGATGATGACAGCAATCACAAGGAATAGTTAAAGCCTTGAGGTGTGATCAAGGTACCTATATCTGCACAGACAAAAATTCAAAATGTTGAGCATGGCAGGTCAACACGTTAGCTCTTTGTACAGTCCACAGAGAAAACATTCAGCTTCAGAGACAAGTGCATCTAATCTGTTTTAAGACATCTTTCTTGGGAAGGATTACACAAATTTGAGTGCGCCCATGTCTCTTCACTGGTTACAAAAATGGAGCAAGTTTGCAAGAGATATCCAAACATCAACATTTAATCAAGAAAGGTTAATCCCACATTAGTGTCCAAAGACTTCGAAGAGGAGACAGCTGACCCCTACGATGAAGAGCCTCACTAAGGCCTAAGTAAGAGGATTTATTTGTGTGTCTTTCCCTATGACACACCCTTCAATCAGCAATCTTCACAACGTGACTTTTACACGCTGATGTAAAAGATTCAGGAATCCAGCCATTTGTGGAACATTTCTTGCATGTGTAGAGCAGTGAGTTACAAATGGCCATCTAGAAGTCATATGCCATCGCAGCCAGGAAAAACATCTCAGTGGTGGCAAAAAGTGCAAAGAAGCCAAACTGTATAAGGCATCCAATGTACAACACTCTCTTTGACACCATTAAAAAGCTGAGCAGCATATTGGAAGTAGCAGTGGAAAAACAGCAGACACCTAAGAAGAATATACTTCTAAGGAGGAAGTACAAAGGAGTGTGCAGTTGTCTAGTTGGAGGCCTACCAATGTTCCCCAGGGGTCAGCGCCAGGTCTGGTCTTGCTCAATATCTTCATCAATGACCTGGATGAAGGGACAGAGTCCACCCTCAGCAAGTTTGCTGATGATGGAAATCTGGGGAGGAGGGGCTGACACATTGGCAGGCTATACTACTGTTGTACTAAACTGTACTAAACTTGGACTGACTGGAGAGTTGGACATGGAGGTTTATATAACAAGAGTGTGTGGAGAGTGCTGCATTTGGGGAGAGAGAACTGTGTGCATCAGTACAGGTTAGGGAATGACCTGTTGGAAGCTGTGCAGATCTTTCCCTGTAGGAAGGATCCCTGGGGGTCCTGGTGGGCATCAGGTTAGCCATGAGCCAGCAGTGTACCCTTGAGCATCCTGGGATGCATTAAAACGTGTGCAGCCAGCAGGTCAAGGGAGGCGATCATCCTCCTCTACTCTGCTGTGGGGAGGACACATTTAGACTACTGCATCCAGTTCTGGGCTCCCCAGTTCAAAAAAGACAGGGATCTCCTAGAAGATGTCCATTTGAAGGACACAAAGATGATAAAGGACCTGGAGCATCTCCTTATGAGAAAAGGCAGAGTAACCTGCATCTGTTCAACCCGGAGAAAAGAAGGCCGGGGGGTGAGGGGGCGGGAGGGTGAGGAAATGGGGGCAGGAGGGGGAGGGGGGAGAAATATGATAAATGTTTATAAATATCTAAAAGGAAGTGGGAGGCAAAGGGATGAGGCCAGGCTCTTCTCAGTAGTGTATAGTGAGTGGACAAGGAGCAATGGCCTAAAACTTGAACATAGGAAGTTCCATACAAACACACAGAAGTACTTCTGTACTTCTTTAGGATAATGGAGTACAGGAACAGGTTGACCAGAGAGGTTGTGGAGTATCCTTCTACAGAGATAATGTATATCTCATATCCAGACTCATCTGGATGCCTACCTGTGTGACCTATTGTGGGGTCACTGCAGGGGT
Organism: Centrocercus urophasianus; assembly: GCF_019232065.1. Classification (NCBI taxonomy): domain Eukaryota; kingdom Metazoa; phylum Chordata; class Aves; order Galliformes; family Phasianidae; genus Centrocercus; species Centrocercus urophasianus. The sequence goes on along the minus strand of NW_024885310.1, from coordinate 12,499 downwards.
TTGGAGTTGATGACCTCATTAGGTGCCTTCCAATTCTGCACCTCTGCAGGTGCAGAATTCTCTCTGCAATTCTGTGATTCTGTAATTCTGTGAAGGCTGAGACCCATCTGTAAATGGATCTGATAAAGGAGGTCGAGGATCACAAGAAAGTCTATGGAAAAACAAAAGACTAGTAATAACGTGGGTCCAGTACAGAACGAAGTAGGTGCCCTGGTAGGTAATAGGAGAAACTCGGAAAGCAGAAATGATGGATAAAATAGAAATTTATAATTATTCTGATTTCACAAAGACTTATTAGACCTCATGCTTCTCTTCAATTGTGTTCAGGGCAAGGAATGTCAGGATATAACAATCATCTCATTTGGTAGTCACCTACAATTTATATTTATTGCTCTAATAACCTCCTACTGGAAGAAGGGAACCAGTCCCAACCTGCCCTTAAAAATCCCTTTCTCTTGGACAAAAAAGATGATGAGGTGGAAATAACCTCAAATGCACATTTATATTTTTCTGTCCAGATACAGTGAATACAATCAAAGCCACTTTGATACTGAGACAACTCATTTACGAGCAACAGTCATGAGTATCCATGAGTACACTGAGATCGTATACATCTTGGTGACATACAGACACCTACATGTCCTGTTCCAAATGTTTGCTCTGTGAGCTGAGTCAAACCATGAGGCAGGATTGTACCCTCAACATGCCTCTAGCGCTGATTTTCTGGCATTGAGTGCAATGACATTACAGCAGAAACACGTTAATACAAAATCCATGTAAATCTATTCTCTTCCTTTCCTTGCCTTGCTCTGTATCTCAAGGCAGAGATCTCCACAACTCATCTCTATGTACAGAGAAGTTGCTTTTGTGGATGTGCTCGCCCCTCCTCTGTGATGCTACACTGAGCTTCTTGTTTAAGATCTGAGTGCCTCCATTTCTCTCCACAATGAAGATGTGCCAAGGGGAGAGACTGACTTCACTCATCTTGCACTGAACATATAGTTGGACTCGCGAATTGAGAGCATCTCCACTGAGATTTCCCTGGGACAGAGTAGGGAACTGGGACCAGAAAAACACCTGCCACACTCGTAGAGAGGAGGGTTTCTGCTCTTTCTACTTGTTACAGCATACTGTCAACCTGAAGCTTTAAAATGAAAATAATACCTCAAATTGTGTCAGAAGTGAAAACAGGTATGACGTTAAGGAATATTCATTTCATGATATATGGCACTTTTAGTGTGTGAAGTTAGCCTGAACAGAGAGAAATACATTCCAAGAACTGAATTCTGTGGTTCTCTGAAGGTATAATGACACCAGAGGGGAAATACAAAGATGAATTGTCCTTCCTTGCACTGATGTTCCTGAACCATCCAGGAGCCAATTTGGATGCCGGCGTGAGATGCAGCAACTTGGGACTAGTTTAGTTATGCCTGGAGATATGCCTCCGCAGGTATTTCAGTTGAGTTAGGCACTGTGAAGCATTAAGTGCATTTCTTCTCCACAAACACTGCTATCCAGGTGAGGGATGGTTCCTCTCTGCTCAGCATTAGTGCAGCCTCACCTCAAGCATGGTTGTGGGAGCCACAATATAAGACAAAAAGCTATTGGACAGGATCCAAAAATAGTGAAGGTAGAGAGGCTCCAGAAGAGAGCCTTCCCCACTGGTAGCTGGCTCCGTATGTTCATAATTTGGACCCTAGGTAGTCAGGCTAGTTAGCTGCCCCTTTCTGCATGCTACAATTCAGAGAGATACTGAATACTGAGTTAACGCAGACATGTCACTGATACCATAAAAATCTCAGCACCCAACCTGTGTCGTACTGATCAAAGTCCAAAGTATTCCTTCTGAAGCATCTGACCTCAAAGGGCAAAGGTAAAATGACAGAGAAATTTGTAAACTCTTATAACAATGCCTAGCCTCAATGGTTCATCTAATGCTGGTAGCCAGCTCTTCAATAGGTCTACGAGAGGTAGAGCCAGGCAGCACAGGTGAATTGCCTTCACCTGGGCTCCTCTGGCTGACTCATGGCTCGCCTCAATCAGAGGTTCAATCAGAGGATCAATCAGAGGTTCAGGCCATGACTCAGCAGTTCCCATACACATTGTATGAACAGGTAATGTAATGAGAATAAAAACCCCAGAGCCTAGCCCTGTCTGCACTCCCATTGACATGGGCACTCTTCATGCATATTTACGATGAGCTAGAACTCACCTTCTATTCTTTCCTGCACTGCTGAGCTAATTGTAATCTCAACTGAGTGATGTATGTTGCAAAACACTAGGCAAAACCTGCTGCTGAATTAGAATAGAATTCTGCAAATTCAAACATGTTTTCTTCTGTAAAGCCAGCTGTATGTGCAGTAGAAGGAAAGCATTTCTTCCTCCTTCCAGAAAGCTTCCTATAGACTAGCAAAAACGATGCTGGAGGTGAGGCCCCCAGGCAACAAACATTAAAAGATATCAAATTGAAAAGTGCCAGTGTACTGCTGTAAGCACTGCTACCAACAGCCTTACGCAGAGAATCTCTGCTCAACTAACTTCTACTTTAACAAATGAGAATTTGTACGCCAGGTTCTTAAACTGGAGAACAAACTCTTCTTCAGTTATATTTTTGTGCATCCACATTCTGGTATCCGTTATATATCAAAGTAGCAAAATGCCTACCAAATTTTTGTGCCGTTTTGTTTCTTCCTCAGCTTCCCTAACGTGAGCTCTACATCCAAAGCATAGAAAATATTTTGTGACACCAGGCTAAGTTAAAGCTCTATATATTTATGAAGTGGAGCTGCTTTGATGTCTATTTATGTTGCAGCTGTGCATATGGAAGGAAAATCTGTATTAACATGTCAGCTAGAGTTTGATTTTGCATTCATTCTGCAGCATCTGGATGGCTAGCCGAACTTGCAGCCCAGCAGTACCCATGCCTGCACTTTCCGTGCTGGGAAAGCAAGCAGTAGCAGTGCATACAGCTTTCCGTACCTCTGTTCAGAACTATTTTCTCTTTACCGACTCATTCACCATATTCTAGTGAAAGAAGTCTTTTCTGCTTGCATCAGGTTTTCACAGTCCAGATGTCTGAACCACAACTTCCAAGCACTGGAAGGCCACAACGAGGTCTCCCAGCAGCCTGCTCTTCTCCAAGCTAAACAAGCCCAGTTCCACCATCCTTTCTTCACAGGAGAGGTGCTCCATCCCTCTGAGCATCCTCGCAGCCCTCCTCCGGACCCGCTGCCCCAGCTCCTTGTCTTTCCCGTGTTAGGTGCCCCAGGTCTGCACGCACTACCCCAGCTGAAGCAGCCGCGTTTTGCCACCTTCGCGGCAGTGAGGGGCGGGCGCTGGCGGCCGGCAGCCGCCGTGGGATGGACGGCTGATGCCGAAGGGTCTTCCCGGGTTCTGGACGCGCTCGGGAAACCCTGGTTCATGTCAGGCCTGGGGGGACCCTGAGGTGCGCGGCTGCTTGCGGGGCGTGCTCTGCTGCTGCCGGGAGGCTTCCCGGTGCTGCGGCTCGGAGCGTGCGGGTACGGGTGGTGGTCTGTAGTGTGCCGTCGCTGCTCTGGGAAAGGTGTGCCGCTGGCAGCTGGTTTTGCACGGGGTCACTAAATCGCCGCGTAGTTCTGTCTCATAGAACGTAACGGTGTCATTTCTGTCCTCCCACGTTTCCGCTCGGAGTGGAAGCTCCAAGTTTCGCTTGCGTTGGAAACCCACTTCCTTACTTACACTGGACTCGTTCGGGTTGGAGAAGACCTGAGATCCCCGACCCGCCCGTACCGCGCCCGGTGCCCCTCGGTGCCGCATCTCCACGGATGCACGTGGCAAGAAGGGTGCCTTGTGAAGAGGGCGCTGTGGTGTCCAGCGTTGGCACGATGTTTGCTGATGGCCGTTTTGTCTCCCAGCAGTGTAAAAACCATTGCCGTGGGCCTCATCGACCTGACGTGCACAGCTGCCATAGCATCTGCAGAGAGAAGGATGTGCCGGTGCTGCCGGCACTGCAGCCGATCACTGAAGACCCTGGCACGTGTGATATTGTGAAGGCTACTCAGTAAGTGTTTGTCTCACCTGGGCAAAGTTTCTATTCCATGTGGGATTTTTTAAATTGAAAATGGTGGAGTTCTGTTGCCACCTGCTTGTCCAAGGGAAAGCACTTGAAGTGTATATACTATTGTAAATATTGTCATCATCAGCAATAACGTTGCTAGGTAGAAAATTCTATGTATCGAGGCTCAGACCAGCTTTTTTTGCAAAAACTCCGTTGAATGCAAAGTGGAGCTCTTGAGCAAGACTTACGGAGATTGAATTTTTCCTTTGTGTGACGCTGTTTAAATTGGGAGATATTTGAAATAAAGTCAGTTCTTTTCCTCATTTAAGGTATGGAATGCTAGAGCGGTGCAAAGAACTGGTGGAAGCAGGATACGATGTTCGACAAGCAGACAAAGAAAATGTGACTCTTCTGCACTGGGCAGCAATAAGCAACAGACAGGAGCTGGTTAAGTAAGCTCTGTCGCCCACGGGAAAGGATCTTGAGCATTCTGTTGCTATCGATCGTGAGTGCTGCCAGCCACGGTGTGTGGTGCTTGAGGGAAAAAGCTTAAAATTTGAATTTTAACACAACCACCTTTGTGAAAATGTCAGTGAGGTGTAGTTATCACACTTCCTTTCTGCGTGAAATTAAGTGGTACATGAAATCATTAGGTGTTCCTGGATTTGTTTAATTTGACAAAGATTACAACTGTCTTTGTAAGGCCTTGCTACTTACTGCGTGTTTTCTTACAACGTTTTCTCAAAGCAGCATCCTGTTCTGCAAAAATATTGTCATCCATTTACTTTTCTAGAGAAAACTTGCTTATTGCAAGCCGCTTGCTATTACACCTATGTTATCCTCAGCACAATGTTTTCGTGCTTTATTATGTGTTCCCTTATTCTTGTTCTGTTGCTGTTATGCAGGTACTATATTTCCAAAGGTGCAGTAGTGGATCAGCTAGGTGGAGACTTGAATCAACTCCCCTTCACTGGGCCATCAGGTGTGCTGCTTGCCACTTCCCATAATAAATCTGCTGGTCTTAACAGCAGCGTTTTGTGCAACTGTTGGTGTTGCTGTCATCTTAAATGAATTGATGGTGTGTGTTTCCTTTGCTGAGTTACACAGAACTTGACAGCATGTCCATAATTACACTGAAATCTGTTCTCTGATTCTTGGCAACTTTGCAGGCTGCCAGGTTGTGGTTATGCATGCATCTGTGCTTCAGGCAGACCTGCATTTTGAACTTTTCCCAGGGCAGTGCTGGTCAGACTTGGCTTCTTGGGTCCTACCTAATTCTCTGATACAGACCTTCGGCTTAAAGGAAAAATAAAAAAGTTTCTTCATGAAAGTATAAGAACCAGAGATGATTTTTCTAAAAGAGTGTCTAAGAATTGTGAAGGTGACGCTTTCATTAAGATTTCAAGCTTTCTGTTATGGCTGTAGTCTCATATATTGTTACAGACAAGGACACCTACCCATGGTCACCTTATTGTTGAAGTGTGGAGCAGATCCCAGCCTTATTGATGGGGAAGGATTCAGTAGCATTCATTTGGCAGTGCTGTTTCAACATGTGCCCATTGTAGCTTACCTCGTGTCAAAGTGCCAGGTACGTTGCCACTGTCCCAGGTGTTATTTTCTGCTCAGAAGTAGCTGGTTGTGCTCTGAAAATGCTTTGTGGAATTTAAATGTTATCTCCTAAAGTACAAGCATGTATTTGGCATTTCCCTGTGCTATACGTACTACATTTAAATAATTATGTGTTGATACCTGACGTATCGACCCGTCTCGCTGTAAATTTTCCGAACTGATAATGAAGAACCTACAACTTTTAAGATATGAAGTTATTCTCATTTAAAAGTTAGATGCATCCGGAGAAATTTACACTGATAAACTACAGACTATAGAAGAGCTTGAAGAAAAGGTTGATATCTGCGGGAAGATGTGGCGGCAATCCTAACAGAGCCTTTTACTCTCAGAGCTGCCAGTGCATACTGCATCCCTATGTTTTCCAAGAGGAAGTGTGTGAAGTTAGCCTGAACAGAGAGAAATACATTCCAAGAACTGAATTCTGTGGTTCTCTGAAGCTGTAATGACACCAGAGGGGAAATACAAAGATGAATTGTCCTTCCTTGCACTGATGTTCCTGAACCATCCAGGAGCCAATTTGGATGCCGGCGTGAGATGCAGCAACTTGGGACTAGTTTAGTTATGCCTGGAGATATGGCCTCCGCAGGTATTTCAGTTGAGCTAGGCACTGTGAAGCATTAAGTGCATTTCTTCTCCACAAACACTGCTATCCAGGTGAGGGATGGTTTTTCTCTGCCCAGTATTAGTGCAGCCTCACCTCAAGCATGGCTGTGGGAGCCACAATATAAGACAAAAAGCTATTGGACAGGATCCAAAAATAGTGAAGGTAGAGAGGCTCCAGAAGAGAGCATTCCCCACTGGTAGCCGGCTCTGAAATAGGTCTAGCAGGGGTGGAGCCAGGCAGCACAGGTGAATTGCCTTCACCTGGGCTCCTCTGGCTGACTCATGGCTCGCCTCAGGTGATCAATCAGAGGTTCAGGCCATGACTCAGGAGTTCCCATACACATTGTATGAACAGGTAATGTAATGAGAATAAAA
>NW_024885310.1:0-5846 GCF_019232065.1 Centrocercus urophasianus | reverse complement strand
TGACATGGGCACTCTTCATGCATATTTACGATGAGCTAGAACTCACCTTCTATTCTTTCCTGCACTGCTGAGCTAATTGTAATCTCAACTGAGTGATGTATGTTGCAAAACACTAGGCAAAACCTGCTGCTGGTTTTGTGCTTTCTTATGTCAGGTCTGAAAAGAGAAGAAAAAGCTGTAATTGATTCCATCAGCCCTTCATGTATTCAAACAAAAGATGTTCTTCATTCTCAAGTAATGTAAAAAATCTTCAATATGTTTACAAATTTTGTCAAATTGCAGCCCACTTCATGTGAGTATTCATGCACAAATGTACTGCAGTGACATTACTGCCTCGCATTGAGCACTTGTAAAAGTGCATAAGGTGTATGCGCTTGTGCGTGTTTCATAAATTATGAAATAATTTGATATCATTTGTAAGAGAGGACAAACATTTGAATGAGCAGAAACAAAGCTCAGCTGATCTTTCCATTAAATACCAATTTTCCTTCAATAAATTGCAGCCCTGGGCAAGCACATTAACAGTAAAACAGTGTTGCTAATTCTCTTGGACTCCACTGAGTGCACTGTTAGTAGTGGAAATGATTCTTGACATTTTAGCTGAACTTGGAGCCTTATGACAAATAGTTTTTCTTCAGTGAATGTTTCACAGTGAGTGCAGCTATGAAGGAATAAAAAAATGAAGTACATTCTATTTTCTTTATCTGCTGTAGAAATCAGAAGCGAAATGCTATAATATACTGAATGTAATGCACACATTACAGACATATCTAGAATGTCACTATATTTCTATGCACGTTTCTATGCAGCATTTCTAGAAGTAAATCAGATAAATCTTGGAAGTGCTACATTTTGGATTGTGAAATCATGGACAAACGCATGTTGTGAATGTCTGCCTAGAATTTTCCCACATGCTTTTTGATAAGCTGTAATCTTCTCAGGGGTTTTGGAGTTGTTTGTGGATTTATTAATAAATGCCTTTAACTTATCACTGGGTACCACTGAAGCATTCCCTAGATTTGAGTCTCCAACACTGTGAGAAACTTATAGGGAAAAGAAGAATTTTGTATGGTATTCAGATTTTACTGTGAAGTAAAGAAGCAACACAACTACACCAAGATTTTAATCTTAAACAGACTTGACTGACACCGTAAAGATTTATTTGTTAACTAAATAAATCCATGTTTGTTTGCATTTAGAATTCAAGGCCTCGCTCCTTTCTCATAGGCTGCATTGGAGTGAGTGGGAAGACCAAATGGGAAGTTCTGGATGGCGTTGTTAGACGGTTGTTTAAGGCCAGTAAGTAACATCTGCTCTCTGCTTCAAGTCTCCAATTAGTATTCACACAGTATTTCACAACAGGAGATCTGTATGGAGGCTCAGATGTATGTACCACTGTGAGTTTGGATGTATGTCCAAGCAGTGCTGAGTTGTACAAAGAGGTGGTACATAACTTGAGACAAGTCTGCTAACTTTATTTTCCATAGTTTCCTCACATGTTAGCTTCATAGCAGTTACTTGTGAATAGTGTGTAGATGTTGTACAGGGAGACATGGTTTAGTAGGAAATACCGGTGATAGGTGGACAGTTGGACTGGATGATCTTGGAGGTCCTTTCCAACCTTGGTGATTCTATGATTCTATGATATTTCCATATTAAGGCTTTTCTATATTAGTTATCAAGCTCTATCCCTAGATATTCACCATATTGAAATCATGAAATGCATGAAAATTAGTACTTTTAGGTTTCTAAGTTGTATGTTTAATAGAAAACACAGGAAGTTGGTTAAAACTGTAGTACTCTTCTATATAACCTATCTAACAGGTCATGCTTACTAGTCAGTGCCCAGTCCAAGTCAATCAACTTTTCCTTGTAAAGGAGAGCCAATAATTAATCTGCACAATTAACTCTATCAGTGTCATTCTTAAAACAAAGAGGTGGAAAGATGCTAGAAGTTATGGAGGCAGAGAGGCTCACCGTGCTGTGCTGCAGAACAGAGACAGCACTACTGAGCTCTTGCAGCTAGTCTGCAAGCTGCTCCATCAGCTGATGCTCTGCAACTCACTCAGTGGTCTCTCCAATACTTGGGGGCACCTGACTTGCCACAAAGGTTCAAGCTGCTGAATGTTATCCAGAACTTCATGGTGCTTGGCCAACCCACTGAGCTGGGTTGGAGCTCAATATTCTCCAAGGTCCCTTTCAATCTAAGCCACTCTATGATTCTATTATGTGATTCTATGAATTACCCTCTGTTCTTTTCACATGAAGCACTGAAAACCCAGTGTTAACTGCATTAGGAATTGAAAATAACTAAGAAGTAAAATAAAGAAGGAGTAGATTGAGAAGATGGAAAGCTTGATAAATGGGATCTATGTTTCTAGTGCCACGGTAAGGCATTGTTATTACTGTACACATAGATATGCACATGTTGAAATAACTGAACATAGGCATAGCTCAATGTATGTCTCATTAGCCACAATATTCTACAAGTACCACAACAAATATTTCATTTTTCAATTCAAAATCTACCTAAAACTAAAAAACTGTCTCAAATCTTTCCAAGCAGAAATAGACATTGGCTCAAACGGATATATATGGCACAGCCCTGCACAGAGCCATGCCAGACTTGGTCATCATCAGCACACGGCTGACTTACCTGAAATAATAGCTCTCACATTCACACTGCAAACAAACACGAACAGTACAGTAACACAGGGATGTGCACCTCTCATTCCCATCAGCCTCTATGAAAATAAGCAGATCTGAAGCTGTGAGAAAATAGCAAGACGTAAGCGGAACCATTGCTACATGTGTTTGAAAATGTAAACATTTGTTTAAAAAGCAGACTGCAAAGTTTCTGTTGGGAGAGCAGAGAACGGTGGGGGCTGTGTGAAATGCTGATACTTGTCCAAACATTGCAAGAATTTTTTTTAAAAAAAGAGAGAGAAAGCAAACAGGATTCCGTGGATTAACAAACAACACATGTAAGGGAATCTTGCCAAGTTGATTATTCAAACAGCTGATGGAATCAATTACAGCTTTTTTTTCTATTTTCAGACCAGAGATAAGAAAGCACAAAACCAGGCACGGGCACAACATTCGGAGCCAAGCGTAGTGCTTTCTGCATATATGTACACACAGCGAAGTCCAAACCGCTCCTTTCCAATGTGCGAAGAAGAGCCCACATCTCGGAAAATAGCTGCCGGCTTCAGACGCCATTTCTTAGTGATCGAGAAATAAGAGACCGCTGTTGGAGGCTGGAAGCGGCAACCAGGGAGAAGCACGATTTCTCGGGCAGCAACGGCAAACGCTCCGGAGTGGTTCGCCGCAAGTGCAGCTGAGAGCGAAGCAGTGCCGTTCCGATGCCGATATCGTCCGAATTCAGCTTTCTCATTAATAGATGACAGCTTCCAACAATGGTGAAACATGGCACCACTCTGCTGGGTTTAATGGTAGCACTGCTTTTCCGGGTTTAGTGGTGATACATTGGCACAGCTCTGCTAGGTTTAATGGTGGAATATTGCACAGCTCTGCTGGCTTTAATAGTGCCCTCTCCTCTCCACCTCCCCTTTTGCAAGTCATGCTGTTTACAGCAAAAGTCTCCGTCTGCATCTCACTCTCTCTCACCAAGTTCTGCTCGTGGGGGAATGGTGTGGGGGGTTGCTCTCACCCCAGCACAGATAAACTCACTTTCTCTTTAACCCTATTTCCTTTGTCGTACCCTCAGTTACACTTCCACATGCCCTCAGTTCTACTTCTGTATACCATTAACAATTACCTTTCTTATACCATCAAAACAGTTTGTCCCATTCCTTTCAAAATCCACAAATCAAACAAGACCCCTTGCAAAGAAAGCTGGTATATGGGAAAAAAGGCCGTAATTTTTACAATAAGCTGGTCTTTCCTGAGGAATATGTCACATACACTAGAGGAGCATACACACATACACTAGAGAATTTCGAGTGACAATTCGTTGTAGTGTGGTTCTACGTGGCTCCACTTTTGCATTCTGTGACGACAAGGGTAGAAGGGAAAACCCTCTCTAAAGAGGCAACTGGAGGTTCGAGGAGCGATAGACATCGTGCTCTCAGGGAGCACATTCGAAAAAGACGGGAGCGATCCTATCTGGACCGCGGACAAAAAAAAACCCTCTCGGACGATCTCGGCATCGAAACGGCACTGCTTCGCTCTCAGCAGCACTTGCAGCGAACCGCTCCAGAGCATTTGCCGTTGCTGCCCGAGAAATCGCGCTTCTCCCCGGATGTCGCTTTCAGCCTCCAGCCGCGGTCTCGTGTTCTCTATAGCCGAGAAAGGGCGACTGTTAGCCGGCAGACTTTTCTCCGAGTTGCGGGCTCTTCTCCGCACATTGGAAAGCAGCTGTTTGCACTTCGCCGTGTGTACGTATATGTGGAATGCAATTTACATTCCTGAAGGAAGGTAGCTAATTTGGGATAAAATGCTAAGAAGATTTTATGATTTGCGAAATGAACTCAAGTCATTTATGGAATCAAAAAGAAATATTGTTCCTAAAGGTGAAGATGAGACATGGCTTTCATAGCTAGTTTTATTGGTGGATTTGACATCTCATTTAAAAGATTTGAACATGCATCTTCAAGATGAGAAATCACCTGATCTGTGCTATGCTTCAGAACATAACAAAACAAAAAAACAAAGGTAATGAAACTCAAATTATGGCAAGATCAACTTATGGAAAATTATTTCATGTGTTTTGATATGCTGGCTAAACAGAGTCCTTTAAGGAGTGAAAAATATAAACCCTTGCTTTCATTACTGATAAACAAATTTGAGAATAGCCTTCAAGACTTAAAACACTTAAAAAGAGTCTCGCTTTTAGTCTAAGTCAACATGACTACATTGGTTGCACATTTTCAAACTGAATATATAGCGTCACAATTAGACATTCAACAAAAATAAATATTCAATTATATCTCCTTACCAGACTTATATCACACCTGTCTTAAAATAGAAAAATATCCCTTGCTTCACAATCATTGTTGTCACTATTGCTTTATTACTGTCATTACTTTTTGTCAGTAGAAGAATATGTGAACACTGTTCGCAAAGATGAACCACAGAAAGAGCAGTATTTCATCAAAAACCTCAGGCAAACACCTTGAGAACTCCTTCAAAATTGCAACCACTTCCCTGGAATCAGACACTGATGCATTCACTTCACAAAAGCAAGGTCCAAATTCCCACTAGTGTTATGCTTTCTCATTTTATGTTTTAGTCATACATTACAAAGAAGCTTTGTTACTCATGTATGCTAAGGACATGTTATCTTCAGCCCAAGACAATGACTCTTCAGCTAATGCCACCCAGGCAAGCCCGATGATTGGTGATGCTGAAAAGGCTCAGGAACATTCTTTCTTTAAACAGGCCAAAGTCCATTCAAAGTTCAAAACTTGGCAAAATTCAAGCTTCATATTTATTTACACAGTAATATTATTGGAGTATGGATCAGAGAAATAAATAAGTCCCATTCTTGCAAAACCTGTTGCTGGTTCCATTGCACTCTTCTGGAAATCTGCACATAGAGAAATGAAATTCAGGAAGATTCCTGTGTTGCATGCAGCAGATGTTTGCTGGGATGATCGTGGGAGAGAGCTGTCATTAGAAAATTGTCATGTTAATTCACAAAGCATATCAAGAGCAAGACAGCACCAAAGCTGAGAAACGAAGGTGTTTTTTCCTAAGACAGATAAGATTTCAAGAGAAGATGCTGCTTTCCACAAAGCATAGAATTTTTTTTTTATTATTATTATTATTTTTTTTAAATTAGTAAGCAGAACTGGATATATCCACAGCCCGTAACAATTCATGGA
>NW_024885309.1:0-20597 GCF_019232065.1 Centrocercus urophasianus | reverse complement strand
AGCAGTACGCATGCGCCAGTTTTAGCTCTACAACACGCATGCGCCAGTTTTAGCACAGCTGTGCGCATGCGCCATTTTTTAGCGGAGAAGTACGCATGCGTCAGTTTTAGCTCTACAACACGCATGCGCTAGTTTTAGCTAAGCTGTGCGCATGCGCCAGTTTCGGCTCTACAGCACGCATGCGCAAGTCTTGGCCCTTCAGTGCGCATGCGTGAGTTGTAGCACAGCATTACGCATGCGCCAGTTTTAGCGCTACAACACGCATGCGCCAGTTTTAGAATTACATTGCGCATGCGCTGGTTTTAGTACAGCTGTGCGCATGCGGCTGTTTTGGCTGAAGAGGGCGCGCATGCACCAGTTTCGGCTTTACAACACGCATGCGCCGGTTTTGGCACAACAGTGCGCATGCGCCAGTTTCGATAGACTAGTTCGCATGTGGCAGCTTTGGCGCTACACTACGCATGCTCTTTTATCGATATTTCACTTGTTTTACGTTTAAAGGCCATCATGTAAATACTTCAGTATTTGGTTACCTAAAATCTGGTGCTCCGCGGGGCACCACCGATCACTACAGATCAGCGGGGGAAGGAGGAGAGTCTGAGGTGGCCAGCGCGCACATTGCGCTACAGGAGCTCCTCTGATCCCTCTCAGCTCCCTAAAGCCGCCAACAACGCTTCCGCCCCTCGTCACAGCGCGGTGCAGTTCCTCACTTTGGCCACGCGGTGGCAGTAGAGACCGCGGAAAGGGCTTCTCCATTCTGGTTTCAAGTGACGAACACAAAGTTAAACGGGGGGATTGGGTAGAAATGAAGAACAAATGAGTAAGAAAAAGAAGAAGAAGAAGAAAAGAAGAAAAAGAAGAAGAAAAAAAGAAAAAGAAGGAACAATTCTCCAAACTCAAGAAACCTGTGTTAACTGCTTATGAATATCTGTAAGAAATGATCGAATTTATATTGTCATGCTTTTTTTTTTTTTTTTTTTTTTTTTAGTTGATGCAGTAAAATCTCACTATGTGGCACATCTAATGATAGGGTAGGTTAGCAGCGAGCACAGGGCCACCTTAATGTTCTCTCAGACACTGTCTTGTTAATATTTTTAATGTTTCGGGTTTATTTTTTTAGTAAATGCCTTTCTTGCATTAAAAAAAAAATTTAAAAACGCCAAAAAGTAAAGCTTGAATTGTTTTTGAATTGTAAAAATGTATGTGGTGGTTCTGTTTATAGTAATGGGGAATATGCAAGGCGATTAACAGCGTTTTGCAAAAATCAAACTAGACTAACTTAACCATCTAAGTCTGATGACGTTATTATTACAAAGGTAATGTTAAGATCTGAAATTGTGATGTCCCTGTCTCTCTCAGCAGGGCCATTAGTGTCTGAAGGACAGTGGAGTGCTGCTGGTGGGCTGGTCTCAGTGTGCCTCCTCGTGTTCCTTGTCCCTGCAGTCCATTCTGATGCGTCTCCTGGTCCCATGCTCCTTTCAAGTGACTCTTGGTCTTTGGAGGTCTCCCACTGGAGACTGACCTCAAAGTCACCTCAGGCAGGATTGCTCCTGGGACAGACTTACAAGAGGAGGAGACCACTTGTGCCATCCCTATGTGGTAACCCTTGAGGTTTTTTCGGTTCAGCCATGGGCCAGAAAGAATCCTTCCAGACCCATAGCCTGAATACCTCAGCCCAGCTCCCTGCAGAGGGCACCTCAGGGACCTCCCCAAAACCTCAGCACAGAACCTATTGGCTGCTGTGGCCACCCAGTGCCACCAGCAAGGCGAGAGCTGCCTTGAGAAGTGAGCAGTCCCTTCATCATCCTGCTGCATCTGTGAGGAGCTGCACTGCAGACACCATGCAGCCCCATGCCATCCTCCTTCTGTTCTTCTTCCCTGGGACCTGGGCAAAGCCAGAGGGTAAGTTTTAACCATGGCTTACCCTAACCCTTTCTTCTCATCTCACAAATCCTCCCTTATGGGGCTGTGGTCAAGCTGGGGGGTAAATGAAGCTGAGGTGATGGTGAGCTATGGGGGGCCCCAAGGAGCCATCAGCAATGACAAAACTGGGGACACTTCCCCCAGCTCTCTTCCCATCTCCTGCAGGCTCCCACATGCTCAAGCTTCTCCATTTCGCCACCTTCCAAAACAGCACCTCCGTGCTTGTGGGAGGACTGGGACTCTTGGGGGACGTGGAAATGGGGTCTCTGGACAGCCGCACTGGGAACATCCACTACTACCGGCCCTGGCTGCGCCCATCCTTGCCGAAAGGTGACTGGGATGTCATCGAGAGCTCCATCAAGTCATACGTGAGAGATTTCAGCAAGCTGGTGCAGATGTACACCACAGTGCCCTGTACGTGTCCCTTCCCCACCCCATTTCCGAAGTCCCCTCTGGGACAGATCAAGCTTCAGTATAGTAAGGAACAGTGATCACACTGTGGCAGGCTATGATAAACAATGCATATCTGCTGGGCAGACTGGGGACCTACAGTCACCTGAGGGAACAGTGGGTACTCTCAGCAGCCACACTACAGCCAATCCTTGCCAGCCCACCGGCTGCTCTCTACTGTCCTTCCAGACACTAGCCCTGACAGGAGGGACAGAGACATCACAGTTCCAGGGCTGGACATCTCCTCGATGGGCTGTGCAGGAAATCAGACCACAGGTGCCAGATTTGGGCCCTTGGGGACACTTCAGCGTCACCACTTCTCTGTAGAGTGGTTCCAGAGAAGGGAAGTGATGTGCAGTGCTCATTCCCCGGGGTCTGACTCAGTGTCACTGGGTGCTAGGCATCCCTGCATGGGCTGTCCCCGTGTCACCACCATGGCAGGGAACATCCCAGAAGGAATAGGTTGTGCTTGGAGGGGGATGGGGTGCAAAGAGACATTGGTGCAGCACTGGATCCATTCCCCAGAGCCCAGCAGCCCCTTGGGGACTCATACATTTTCCCCAGGGCACCGAGAGAATGGTGTTCTCGGGAGGTGACAGTGCTGGGACAATATGTCCTTGTCCTGCCTGTGGCTGCAGGACACAAACATTCACTTGACTGAGCTTTGGACCACCAGGACCTTTTTTTGACACTGGATACGAGAACCAGAGTTTTTGGGCATGGGGCAACACTCAGTGAGACCCAAAGTGGCCACAGAGCTGAGTATCCCACATACCAACTCTACCACAATATCCCTTGCCCCCAGACCCTTTTGTCTTCCAGTCCTCCATAGGCTGTGAGCTCCAGTCCAACGGGACCATCAGGACCTTCTTAGACATTGCTTACGAGGGCCAGAATTTCCTCCGTTTCTGCCTGGACAAAGGCACTTGGGATCAGATGCAACATAACCAGTTGGCAGCCATAGCTGAGCACCTGATGATGAACGCCAGCACTCTCAATGAGGTGATCCAAGTGCTCCTCAACAACACCTGTGTGGCCATTCTGAGAATTTTCATCCAGGCCGGGAAAGCAGATCTGGAGAGACAAGGTGAGCTGATCCTGGTGCTGCCACATCCGCCCCAGACGTGGGGGCTGAGCCGTGCCGCACTGCAATCCCCTCGTTTCCATCCCCCAGTGCCACCCATCGCTGTGGTCTTTGCCCGCACGGCCGGCCCAGGGCAGCTCCTGCTGGTTTGCCGTGTCACCAGCTTCTACCCGCGGCCCATCACCGTCACCTGGCTGCGGGACGGCAGAGAGGTGCCCCCGAGCCCGGCGCTGAGCACCGGCGCTGTGTTACCCAACGCCGACCTCACCTACCAGCTCCGCAGCACCCTGCTGGTGTCCCCCCGGGACGGGCACAGCTACGCCTGCCGCGTGCAGCACTGCAGCCTGGGTGACCGCAGCCTCCTCGTCCCCTGGGGTAGGTTGCCCCCCTCGGGGATGCGGCTCCCGAGCCCTGTTCCCTCGGCACGAGGAGCAAGAGAGCTGACGGGCTGTGTTCCTCAGAGCACTCCAAGCGGGGGCTGAGCGCTGGGCTCGGGGCGGTCCTGCTGCTGGCTGCGGCCGCCGTCGCCGCAGTGTTGGTGTGGAGATACAGGTGAGAGCACCTCCTGCCCCGCTGCTCCTCCGAGAGACCCCCGCCCCGCCCCGCAGCGCCCATTCCCGTTGCAGGAAGCGGCAGCGCTTGGACGAGGAGCGCAGCATCCCTCTGGAGGAGCACCGGAGCGCAGCGCAGGATGGGACAGCCGCGGGGCACTACGGGGGCTGCGGCCGCGGAACGCCCGGTGAGGGGAGGGGGCACAGTTGAGTGCTTCTCAGCGCTGCACCTCGTGAAGGCGCCCCAGTGCTCGCGGCAGCTCCCCCAGCCCTGATAAAGGTACCCACCTGCCCACGAGCAGCGAGCTGCGCCCTCCCATTGGCACCTTCTGCATTTTATTGCCCACCCACCGCCTTTATTAACCCTATTCCGGAGATATTTGTGCCCAATTCCCCCTCCAGCGACGCCCACCAGCGGCGCTGGAAGTGCTGAGCAGCACTGAGCTCTACTGTGCTCCGAGAGGAAAGCGATGCTCAAACACTGCCTTGCTCACCATGGAGATGTGGGTGTGAGTGGGATTTGGGTGAAAACAGGCAGGTTTGAGGCAAACGGAGCGTGGAATAAATGAATAATTAGACCCATAGGTTGTGCAGAAATCCCAGCCCACAAGTACTTCCTCTGTGGGCATAACCGTGCTGTGGGGCGAGGTGCTCCCAGATGATGGGGGCAGCACCCCAATCTCAGCCCTGGGAGGAACCCATCCGCGCTCCTGAACAATTCCGGCTCTGAAAGCAGTGGATCCCAGCAGTGCCTCTGCGCACCTCTGGGCAGAACGGGGCTGGGAAGGGGCATGCAGAGGGAAGGGGCTCGAGGGAAAGCCAAGAGGGAGTGAGGAGAAGTGGTGCCCAGAGGGTACACGCACCATGGGAGCACCTGAGGGCCTCTGGGGCTCAGCCCTCACCTGGGAAGTCAAAACTCCACATTCTGGGGTCACCGCAGTGTCACCGGGGTCTGAGTGGGCAGAAGCCCCACAGCCCTTCAGGGACACCAATTGCAGTCAGGAGGGACAGCACTGGAACCATCCACCCCGGCTCTGCACTTCCCCTCGACTGAGTTTCAGTTCTGCTTTGGCCCCAGCATGGGGCCCATAGGAAAGGGGAAGAGAAATATGTCTGTTTGTGCCTGGGGGTGGCTGGCTAGGGGGAGATGGGGGCTCCTGGTCACCCCATGACCCTTTGCCCAGCACCCATCACATGCTGCAGCACCCCAATATTGGCACAAATGTCCTCACTCTCTGCCACCAGTACAGGGGTGCAGTTGCTGCGCGGTGATCCAAATGAAAACAAGTTCAGCCTCATTCCCTCATATGCTTCTTCAGCCCCCGTCTTAGACCCTCCCCGAAACCTCACTGGCCAGCCCCATTGGTGGAGCGCAGCCTTTGGGACCCCACTGCACTTCCTCTTCCCACCATCCCCGCTGCACTGCCTTCGCTGCAGGCACGATGTGGCCTCACTGCCTCTTCCTCTTCCTTCTCCTCCACGAGACATGGGCAGAAGCAGAAAGTAAGTGGGAGCCCCTGCTCAACCCAGCCATCATCATGGGACCCTATAGCAGTGTGTGGGGAGGCATGGCTAAGAGACCTTTTCCTGTGTGATGGGAATAGTCTCCAGCACCGAGGGGCTGCCCCCAGCCTCACAGCACCCAAAGGGGCCCCTGTCCATGCCCACTTGCCTCTAGACTGGGGATCATGTGGATGAGCTTCTTGCCATGACACCCTGCATGTCCTTCTACAGCAGAGATGGTCACCTGGGCAATGGGGTACATCCACCATTCACTCCCCTCTTTCTTGCAGCCTCATGCCCTCCCCCTGAAGAATTACAGTTTTTCCAGCTCTTCTACACATTGCTCTTGGATAACATCAGCTCCACAGAACTGACTGGGACGGCTCTGCTGGCAGATGTGCCCATAGTGGTGCTGGATCCGCACACCTGGAACTTAAACATCTGCCGGCCATGGGTCCACGAGGCCACGGCTAAGAGTGAAGTGAAGAAGATTCTGTCCTTCTCCATGGTCGGCATACGCAATACGATTCGGTTCATGCATGAGATGGCTACAAAGGCAGGGTTGGACTGTGAGTAGGAGGGACAGCTGCAGACCAAGCAACAGAGTTTGTGGGATCTTCTAGGGGTCTGACAGCCTCCAAAATGTGATGGGTTGTGGGGTCTTTTGGCAGGGGCTGACAGCCTCCAAAGGGTGATGGGAAACACTCTGTCTCCTGAGATTTCAGTGGAGCACTGAAATGCGTTGTGAGGTTTCTGCCCCCTGATCCTGCTCCCCTGATATGGAGGACATGTAGGATCTGCTCCCACAATTAACAGGGCCATGGGAATCACCTGGCACGAATCAAGGAAGGGGAAACACGAAGGAAAATATTGCAGGGGGACATTCTGCGGGACAAAGTGCTTGAGCTGCCACCCTGCACTGCTCGGCTCTTCTCCTTTGGCAGCTCATGTGGTCACGGTGCCCATCATGCCCACACCTCCCCAGCCATCTTCATGTCCCCATGCTCACATACCCTTCTGCCCCTTGCAGACCCACTGGTTTTCCAGATCCACACAGGCTGCAAGCTTTACACCAACGGAACAAGATGGAGCTTTGTCAACATTGGGGAAGGTGGCAGAGACCTGGTGACATACGACCTGAGTGGGGAGCGCTGGGTTCCCCGGAGGTCCACCCTGCTGGCTGAGCTGATGAGCAACACTCTCACTGACCTCCGCGCCGTGTCGGAGCTTCTGGAGCACATCTTCTCCACCTCCTTGCCAGACTACATCCTCATGCTGCACAAGGAAGGGAGGACAGATCTGGATAGACAAGGTGAGCGATCCTTGGCCCTCAGATAGCCACCCTGTTGCTCCCAGATTGAGTTGTGCTCACACTGAACTCCCATTGCTGCTGTCCCCAGTGCCACCCATCGCTGTGGTCTTTGCCCGCACGGCCGGCCCAGGGCAGCTCCTGCTGGTTTGCCGTGTCACCAGCTTCTACCCGCGGCCCATCACCGTCACCTGGCTGCGGGACGGCAGAGAGGTGCCCCCGAGCCCGGCGCTGAGCACCGGCGCTGTGTTACCCAACGCCGACCTCACCTACCAGCTCCGCAGCACCCTGCTGGTGTCCCCCCGGGACGGGCACAGCTACGCCTGCCGCGTGCAGCACTGCAGCCTGGGTGACCGCAGCCTCCTCGTCCTCTGGGGTAGGGAATGGGGATGGGATTTGGGTGGCCTGGAGCTGCCACATGCTCACGGCTATCCTCTGCTCTCTCCCCATTCAAGAAAACCCCAGTGCATCTTCCACCATCGTCATCACCATCACCATCCTTTTCCTCACTGCCATCATCGTCGGGGCAGTTTGGTGGTGGAGGCATAGGTGAGGGCTCTGGCTGTGGGTCTGAGCTCCCCAAAATATCCATCATGGCTCACAGTGGTATCCTCTTGCAGGAAACACGCTGGGTCTGGAAGGGATTCCCGGGCACTCCTCATCTGATGCCCACCCTGCACTGAGACCCTCACTCCCTGCTCCATTTCCAAGCCAGCTGCACCGATGGTGGTGACAAAGCAGTGCCGCACCAGCAGGGGACAGAGCAGACCACAGAAGAGCATGGAGAGACAGCCAAGCGGCGTCCCAGTTCTCAAGCCCAGACCCCATGGTTTAGGGGAATTCATTGCCTTATGACAAAGTGTCCCTCTTCTCTTCCCCTAACCCTGTACTGTGTATCCAGCCTTGACCCAGTGTCTCTTCCTCATCCCAGTGCTCCCGCCTCATCCCTTCTCCTATACCCACTGTATGTCCCCCCTCACAGCCCCAGTCCTGTCCCTGCACCCCTTCTTCAGCCCATGTCCTTTCACATCCCAAAATGTCCCTTTTCTGCGCCCTGTCCTTCCCATCCCACGCCCCCATTCTGTCCCTGTCTCTCTTCCCAGCCCCCACATCCATCTGCTGTCCCCTGTGTCCCCTATCCTGTGGCTCTGGGTGAGGTTGCCTTGTTGGCCCTCAGCAAAATGGGGAAGAATGAGGCAAAACTGTGAAGTTATGTACTTTATTTTTTCTTCCTGTAAAAACACAAACAGGCACAGGTGTTGCCATCACTGACTCTGGGAGGCAGGGCTGAGCCCATTGGGAGGGTATGAAGTCACCAGTGATGTCACCAAAGGATGAGGTGGCCAAGGGAAAGGGACATGTGGCCCCATCAGGCAGTGACACCATCAGCTATGACACAGCTTTGACTCCATGATGACACTCCATAGAGACCCCTGAGGACACTCCAACGGCATTCCAGATGAATTTCCTGGGACCCTGCTGTGACATCCCAGTGACACAATGGTGACACCCTATGGTCCCCTGGACACCTGTCATATGCCATGGGGACACCTCTGTGTGTGGTGGTGACATCCTAGGCATGCTTCAGGATACCCCCGGGCCCCCAAACATCCTTCAGCTCTCCCAGTTCCTCCCTGAATGTCCTCACTGAGATCCACATGTTGAGACTCCCCGATATCCCCTGAGTTCTCCCAATAACCCCTAAAGGCCACCCTCCCCTAAAGCTCCCACAGTTACCCCTGGGAATCCCCAATGCAACCCTAGAGGACTCCAGGGACCCCTCCCCATGCCACCCCACAATATAATGACAACATCCATCCAAAAGCCTTTCCGTCCATCACACCCTCCCACTGTCCCCCATCTCAGTGCTTTCCAGCACCGTCCCCTCATCACCTGTCACGGTTCCCTCTGCCACTGTCCTCCCATCCCCCATCCCCACATCCTCCCTGGCCACCTCCTTGCCTCCATTCTCCCGCTGTCCCCGCGAGCTTCTGGCCCGATGGGTGACAGTCCTACGGGCACTGCTGGAGGCTGTGGAGCCCTCTAGGAGCCGAGGCAGGAGTGCAGCCCCAGCAGTGCGACACAGTCCCCGTCCGGCGCAGGCATAGAGCAGCGGATTTAGGGCACTGCTGAGGAATGCCAGCGCAGTGGCTGGTGGCCGGATGGCCTTGGCAACCTTTCTTAGAGTCTCACTGCACCTCTGCAGCTCCACCACCACTTCCAACAAGCTCCCGACATGGTAGGGTCCCCAGGTGACGGCAAAGGCGACCACCACGGCAGCCACCAACCGCAGCGTGCGGCCCCGCCGTGCCAATCGCGTCCGCCGCAGCCGCCGCAGCAGCAGCCCATAACCAACGGCCACGGCGACCAGTGGCACAGCCCAGCCCAGCCCTGTCTCCAGCAGGTTGTGGGTCACCAGCCAAGCGCTGGAACTGTGTTTCCGCTTGCACATCCCGTTCTCCACGTGCCGGAAAGCAATAGAAGGGGTGGCCAGCACCAAGGCCACCAGCCAAGTGACGGCAGCAGCCCCGTGGGCCAGCTGGGTGGCACGGTCACCTGCCAGCACTGCAGCTGATGGTCGGGACACCACCAGGCAGCGATGCAGGCCGAGCAGTGCGATGAGGAAGACGCTGGTGTACATGGCGGCTGCACAGATGTAGTTGCAACCACGGCACGCGGCTGGGCCCAGGTTCCAGCGGCCACTGCTGAGGAATTGGATGTAAACAGGGCCAGTGAGCAGTGTGGCCACATCAGCCAGGGCCAGATGGGCCACCAGCACCATGGGGATGCTGCGGCGACGGGTGACGATATAGCTCCACAGCACAAACGCGTTGCCTGGCAGCCCTATGACCATTGCCAGTGACAGCAGGGTCAGTCCCAGTGCTGCATTGGGGATTGCAGAGACAGTCACATTGGAAGGAGGTGTGGACATGGCAGGAGACCTGTGGGGAGAGGGGTAACCAGCATCCTGCAGAGCAGACTCATGCCTACCTCCTTTGCTCAGTCTCCCCATCCCTCCCCTCCAATACTGCCCTTCCTTGTCTGTCCCATCATCCTTCCTTCCTTCCCCCCATTCTCTGAGGTCTCTTCTTCCTTTGCTACTCTCACCTCTTCCTCCTTATCTTGGCATTCTCCAGACCTCAAAGCTGTCCCCCAGACTTCCCAGTGCACCAACCACATGAATCAAGTTTTCCCACAAACCTCGCAGATGATCCCTTAGGCATCCCAATTTTTCACCCAGACTTTCTAGTTCCAAAAACCTCTTGGTCCCCTTCCAGCCTTGCCACTGATCCCATCCCACAAATCTTACAGATCCTGAAGACCTCCCAGCTGTCCATCTATCCCTCCCAGTTGTCCCAGGTGACCCTCACCAACGGCCCTGCCCTTCCAGCCTTCCCCCACTACCTCAGGGACTCACATATCCTTTCACAGAGACCCTGGCAAGGGTGATGGGTCCTCGGTGCCCCCGTTGTCAACACTGACCACGAACACTAGGTGCTACTTCCCTTCCGCTCAGCACCAGGAAGGAAACACTCACGCAAGAGGAAGAAGGCAGGGAAACCACAGGCAGGAAGGGGGCATATGAGGAGTGACTGCAGACCTTAATTTTCCCCTGCCTGAGTGGAGACAGGAGAGCGTAAAAGCTCTGATGGCACTGCCAACAGGTAATGAGATCCTCCAAAGTGTCCTCCAGGAGGATATTGCCTGGCTGTGGGGTTGGTAGGAGCATATCGAGATAGCATGGAGGGCACAGGGATGGTCTTCTATGTGCCTGCTAACACGTATGGCTAATGCACCTTCTTCCTTCCTTCATTCCTCCCTCCACCTTCCTATCCCAACAGATGAATCATAGCCTGAAAACTGGGAATCCCATAGATGATTGCGTGATGAGGCACAATCCCAAGCAAGACAAAGATCTGTTACCCAGCTTGCTGAAGGACACCTTCCCCCAGTCTACCACCACACCAAGAGAAGTAGGACTGGAGTTCTCTGACAACAGCACTCAACTTTGTATCTCCCACCCAATTCCTACAATGCTGTGACTGACAAAAAGTATCAAGACAAAAACAGCCATTTTTGCTCTCTGCTGATGCCCCCCCCCAGCTCCAAAGCCATAGGCCTGAGGATCAGATGTTACCCAACAGAAAAATATAAATGGTGTCACAGACAGGATTGTAACAGATAAA
This sequence comes from Centrocercus urophasianus, assembly GCF_019232065.1. Taxonomy (NCBI): domain Eukaryota; kingdom Metazoa; phylum Chordata; class Aves; order Galliformes; family Phasianidae; genus Centrocercus; species Centrocercus urophasianus. Next base: position 9,590 of record NW_024885309.1, on the reverse strand, counting down.
CTGCTGCAAAAATACAGCATGTCCCTCCCCAGCAAGGAGCGGGCTCAGAAGTTTGGAAGGACCAAGAGAAATTGGTGTCAGAATTAAACAGGAACGGGGAACAGAAATAAAAGCAAAGGGGAGTTAATCTGAGGACAAACCCCTGAGAGCAGAGGAAAGGAAAGGAGTTGCCCTGGGCATTCTTGGAGTCAGGACTGACCAGCAGCCTGTGGAAAACTGCTGCTGAATAATAACAGCTCATCTTAATTCCAATTAGACCTTAAAAGTATTCGGCCAAATGTTTTAAATACAGAAGCACAAGTTTTAATGATTAATACAACAAGCAATTCAGCTAGGATGTCCCATGCAAACGGAACAAAACATTGTGTGCCAAACTGCCAGAACCAATTTCTGGCTCCCAGATGAAAAATGCACGCTGATCACTCACTCTGCGATTACGATTTGCAGAGAGAAATATTTCATGTTTCAGTGTTTTAAACAGAGGCCCTCAGCACCCAGTCCTTCAGTGTGAACATCCATCCCACCCCCTGTGGATACAAGGAGGCTGCACGGATTTTGCTGGGACCTCTCCTCCTCCCCCACAGCCCTTTTTAAGGCCAGCCTGTACAGTTTAACCCTTGTTGTCCCTCAGCGAGTCTCGGTGACATAAACCTGGAACATTCTGAGTCAGGTCCTGTATTATTCCAAGCGCAGGGATGAGATGCCAGGCAGTAAGGCACAAAGCAAGCACACGCAGAGCTGCATAAAGGTGACAAACAGGCATTGCTTTGAGAATTGCTCCCTGGTTGCTCTTCCTTACGTCAGTCCCTTGGTGTGCACAGCCAGGTGACAGCTCATTAGCTATCCTGCAGTATCATGCAGGATTTCACACAGCACTGTGTGTTCTATCACATTGATTAGGCTTATATAATTAAGTCTCACTTCCTTTTTGTGGTGCTGTTACACATACTTGTGTTCTGGTTTTTACACTCTTGTCCTTGTATTGCTGCACCGTCACTGCTGTGGCCAACCACAAGTTTCCCCCTATGGAATTTCTCCTCACATTTTTGCGTATTTGTCAGTTCAAGGAAAGATTCCCTGCTGCTGCTTTTCATCACCATGATGCGTTGGGACATCTGACATAATTTTCCGGAATCCCAGAAACCACCACAAAATTGTCATGATAGGCAAAAATACAAACAGCACGAACAGTCGTGTCAGTGCGGTCAGCATTCAGCCCGGCTGTTCTGCTTCACCTCCTGAGCCAAGTGATGTAGCTGTTCCATTTTCCCTTTGACTCCTTATCTGACAGCTTAAAACAACACATTCCTTTCAACTCCTCCCACTCATAACTGTGTCTTAACAGAGGTAATGGCTGTCTGTGTGGGTCTCAGTGAGGACAATCATGGAGGAATTGGGAGAGCTGAAGCATGTTGGGGTCCCAGAGGTGTCCAGAAGGATGCCCAGGATGTCACCACCACACGCAGGGGTGCCCCCAAGGCATATGAGGGGCACCCAGAGTGGCTTTGAGGTGTCACCATTCTGTCATTGGGATGTTATAGCGTGTAATGGCAATGCTAAGTCAGGGCTTGAAGCAGTGATTGAGCACCTCAATCACTGGGAGGGTGGGAAGGTGGGGCCAACCAGGGGAGCTCAGGTGTATGCAATGCACCTGAGTGCCTGGGAGGGATGGAGCCAGAATCCACTCCTTCTCAGTCCTCATTTAAGGGCTGGCAGTGGAGGGGAGGCCATTTTGCTGGAGATCTCTGCCTACCTGAGACCTTTTGAAAGTGAGCTATTTTTCTTCCTTCATTTCTGTGTCCATGGCTGCTTTGTTTGGGCTTGTCCTTGTTTGCTTCAGAACTTGGCTAGAACTTTGCTACCCCACTATAGGATCTGTGGGGATTAGGAAAGGGGACAGGGACAGGATGGGGGCTTGAGATGGGGAGGGCAGGTGGTATGGAAGCAGCAGGGTCCATTCAGGATAGCGTGGCTCCTGCTGGTTTGCTGTGTCACCTGCTTCTCTCCTGCCCCTTATGGCCCCACGTGTTCCCTGTGGCACCAAAGGGCTCTGTGTGCTGCTGTGTTGAGGTCATGGAGGGAGAGAGCTGCGGGGCCACGTTTAGGGTCACCTCCTGACCCCTACTTGTTATGCACACCACGCACCCCGCCCCCCCCGCCCTACGCGTGCTCGTCAACCCTGCACGTGTCCCATGTCTCAGCCCCACATGTATCCCGCAGCCCCCCCCGGGTTGGGTCCGCCCAGCCGGAGGCAAAGAGCAAAACACGATCACGAGCCAGTGAACCCTGGCGGCCGTTTCTCCCACCCCGTGGGCTCTGCCCCTCCCCCCGAGGCCCTGGGGACCCCAAGCATCCGCCTCCTCCCTTCCCCAGCTCTGCCCTGTAACTCCTACACTGGGGGGCCCAACACCCAGGGACCCCATCTCACACTTCCCCATGGGGATGTGGGTGTCTGGGTGCCTCCAACCCCCACACAGTGGATCCCTGCCGAGCCTGTACTCCCCACCCCGTGTCCCACAGCAACAACAACAGCCCAGGAGGGGGGAGGAAGTGGGGGGGGGGCGGGGGGGGGGAGAAAAGCAGGGGGGGGAGTGCAGGGCCAGGCTGAGTCATGGCCCCACCCGGCCCTGTCTGTGGCTCAGCCCTATGGCCCCATATGGCACTGTCACGCAGCATGGTCCTATGGCACAGCCCCACAGCCTCAAGGCTCTGCCCCATAGCAAACCCCTGCAATATAGTTTCATAGCCTGGCCCCACAGCCAACCCATAGTGAGTCTACCCCCAAATTGTAGTGGGTTCTGTTTTTACTGAGAGCATTGGGGGATATGAGGCAAGCAGCATTGTGGTTACTGGGAGCTGTGCAGCAGGTGGCACTGACTTAATGGGAGCACTGGGACTAATGGAACAGGTAGCACTGTGGTTACTGGGAGCACTGGGATTACTGGAACAGGTAGCACTGTGGTAGCTGGGAACCACAGGACAGGTGGCAGGGAATGCTGGAAGCTGTGGGTCAGGCAGAGCTGGGGTTCCTGGGGGCACCAGCTGTGGCTGTGCTGTGTTACTGGGATCATTGGTGCAGGCAGTGTTCGGTTACTGGTACGATTAAGACAGGTGGCGCTGAGATACTGGGAGCACTGGGATGGGCCATGCTGTGTTACTGGGATCACTGGAATCACCAGGACAGGCAGTGCTGGGTCACTGGGAGTGCTCCGGGCTGCAGCCCCCCCCGCGCTCCCCCACGCGTTGTGTCACTGCTCTGCTATGGCAGCTGGACCCCACATCTGGCTGCGCCGCCCAGATGTTTGGTTGCCGCAGCGACCGCTGCCTGTAAACACATCGTGGCCCCCTCTGGGTCCGCCCGGTTCTGCTCACCCCAGGGCGGAGGGCCCTGCGGGGGGGGGGGGGGGAGTCTGCTTCCCTTCGCTCCATGGGGAGGTGGTCCCTACATCCCCCGATGCTCAGCGTGTGGCCGATGTGAGGACATCGTGCCCCTCCTCGGCCACATTCTGCTCTGCTGCTGGCCGCTGTGTCCTGGAGCTGCCTGCTGTGCAGCCCACAGGTGCCGTGGCCACGCCATGAGCTCAGCGCTGGCCCTGCGCCCGGCCCAGGGCTATGAAAGGGCCGGAGCCGCCCCGGAGCCCTCAGTGCCGCGCTGCTGCCGCCGGGCCTGGCCCAGCAGAACCTAACAGAACCCAATTGGGCTGAACAGGGCTGAGGTGAGCAGAACTGAGCTGAGCTGAGCCAAGCCACACTGGGTTGAACCAAACCAGCCAGACCCAATTGGGTGCAGTTGGGCTCACCTGAACCCAACTGGTCCAGTTCCAGGCCCCACCCACAGGTCACATCCTGACCCCTGGGAGCAGCTCCAGCACTGGGACAGTACTGGGGAGATGGGGGGAAGGAGGGGTGGGGATGGGGCTGCAGCATTGCTGCGTTACGGGGCTGCTGGGGTTACTGGAGGAGCTGGCTGGTGCTACTGGTGCTGCTGGAGTTGCTGAAGTTACCGGAGTTATTAGAGTTAGTGCAGCTGGTGGGATTACTGGAGCTGCTGGAGCTGCTGGTGCTGCTGGAGTTACTGGGGTTGCTGGGGTTACTGGTGCTGCTGCAGTGGCTGGAATTATTGAAGTTGCTGGATGGTTTGTCTTGCTGGTGCTGCTGGCATTACTGGAGTTGCTGGTGTCACTGGAATTACTGGAGAAATTGGCATGCTGGTGCCAATTGCTGGTGTTGCCAGCATTGCTGATGTTGTCGGTCTCACTGGTGCTACTGGTGGTGGTAGTGTCAGTAGAATTATTGTGCAGTGGTGTTATTGGAATTCCTGACGTTATTTGTGTTCCCTGTGGTATTGGTGTTGCTGGGCAGGGCTGCTGATGGTTACTGGAGTTCATATATTCTGAAGGGTGGTGTGTGAAGCTACTGGAGGCAGTGGGAACTGGGATCACTGGGGTGTAGCTGGCAGCACTGGTGCTACCCCACAGCCCCAGCTCTGTATGGGACCCTCGGAGTCGGGGGGGGGGGGGGGGGGGGGGAAGAGTGACACCGGGGGTGTGAGGTGGGTGTAACCCCACCCCACGGTGTCCGAGACCTTTGTGTGTCCCCTGGGGGGTCCCTGTGCCGCTGGCATCCGTCCCCTCCCTGCAGGATCATGACCCCGGGGCTGCCGCTGCTGCTGCTGGCGCTGGCACTTCGGAGAGCGCAAGGGAATGCGGGAACATCCCCCGGTCCTCCCCCTGTCCCCCCGGAGCTCTCCTGTGGGGCAGAGGTGCTGGAGGCGGTGCTGGGACGGCTGCGGGCACTGGAGGGAGAAGTGCGGGCGCTGCAGGGACAGTGCGGGGACAGCCTGGGGCCCCAGGCTGGCACTGGTATGGGGGCGAGGAGGGGGGAGATGGGGACGTGGAGGGTGTGGGGATCAGGGATATGGGGGATGTGTTGGGGAGAATGGGAGATATGGGAAGACTTCGGAGATATGAGATGTATGGGGCTGTTTGAGGGATGTGGGGGGACAGTGGGGACATGAGGGACGCGGCAGGGAGCATGGGGATAGGGACGTAGGAGCTATGTAGGGGATGTGGATGGGAGGACAAGGGGATGAGGGGATGCAGGGAAATGTGGAATGTAGGATGATGGAGAGTAACGGGGGGAACATGGGTGATGTGGACAAGGGAACAGTGTAGGACATGGGGAGGACATTGGGACGTGGAGGACACAGGAGTGCATGTGAGACATAATGAGCTGCGGGGGTGTGTGAGGGACATATGGGGAGACATGGAGAAGTCAAAGGGAGGTGTGTGGCTCACGAGGACCCTGCTCAACCCCACAGGGAGCACAGCAGCGCGGAGGCTGTGTGACACCCCTGGGGCAGGGGGCTGCTGTGGGTGCCGCATGGGGGAGGCCGGGGATGGTCTCCCGTGTCCCGCACCCCGCTGTCCCTTCGACTGCAGTGACCAGGGACGTTGCCGGGCTGGCCGCTGCCACTGCTTTGAGGGCTTCACAGGACCATTCTGTGCGACTCCCATCTGCCCCCCTGGCCGTGGTGGGCCCCACTGCACCCTCGGTATGTCACCAAGCCTGCTGCTCCCTTGGCATCTGGTCCTGATGCCGCTTCCAAGTATCCTTGTCTGTCCCCCAGTTTCCTCTGCTGTCCTTCAGTGCTCTCCCAGTGTCCCCATCCCAGTGCTTTCAGTTGTCCCAGATCCCTCCAGTGCCCTGAGTGTCCTGGTGTTCCCATGGCTTGGGCACTTTTGTTCCTTGGAAACTCCCTCCGTGTCCCCATATTGTCTTCATTCCTTTGACCTACTGTCCTGTGGTGTTCTGAGGGTGTCCCCAAGCTGTGGCTGCCTCATCCTGTAGGGCTCAGAAGTGTTCCTGTGGGGCCACCTCCCATCTGGGCTCTTTCCCTGCAGAGATCCCCTCAGTGACGCTGCGCCTGGCTGCGCGCAACCAGACGTCCTTCCGTGTGACCTGGCCGCGGCCAGCCAAGCCTGTGGATGGCTATGAGGTGGCAGTCATCCCCATGGTGAGCTGGAGACGGGGATGGGAATGAGGACGCATCCTCAGCACAGTGATGTCCCAGTGTGGTGGCTCCATTGTGTCTGCAGTGTGAAACTTGTCCCCAGGATGGGCTGGTGTCCATGGTCATCGACTTCTGCCCCATTTGGGGGCATCTCTAAAGTGTCCTCATTGTGTCCCCAGCATGTCTCCAATGTGCCTATTGTCTTCAGACCATGACAGAGGCCAGTTCACACCATTGCAGCATGGCTCAGGAGTGGAGACATCTCCCCACTGTGTCCCTTGTGCTGAGGATTAGTCGTGGTGGTGTCACCCATCTGCTGCTTGTCTCCAGCACATCCTCTGTCACACCTGTGGCCACTCCTCTGCTGCCCAGCATGGAGGCAGTGATGTGTCCCCATGTGTCCCTGAGTCATCTCCCAGCTCTAGGAGAAGCCATTGACTGTGGCCACCTGCCTGGTTCAGGAAGAGGTCCCACATGGAGTCTTCAGTGTGTCTTTGATGTGTCCTTTGTCCCCAGGATGAACCAGCAGCACTGACCACCCACGAGCTGCCTAGTTCAGCTGTCACCTTTGAAGTGACAGGGCTGACACCTGGACAAGCTTTTGAGATCTTCATCCAGGCCCAGCGGGAGCAGCACCTCGGGGCACCGGGCACCTTGCGTGTCCGCACCTGTATGTGCCATCTGCTGTGGGACAGGCATGGGGACAGAAGGGGCATGGGATGGTGTGGGCACAAAAATGGGGGCAGGGATGACATTGCGAGGGGGCAACATGTATGGAGACAGCATTCAGCACAGAGATGGGAATGAGCATAGCACAAGGACAGGCATGGGGACAGGAATAACGCAAGCACGGGGTGGGGACATCGTGGGCGTGGGGTCTGAGGTGGGGACAGGGATGATTGAAGTGGGGACAAGCGTGGGAGTGAAGATGGAATGGGAACAGGGATGGGAATGTCGCAGCTAAAGAGATGGAGGAAGGAACAGGCGTGGGGTACGATTATAGGCAGTCATGGGGCAGGGATGGGTACTGGAATGGGAGCGGAGATGGGTGGTGTTTGCAGCCTCTGTCTGTCCTCATGTGTCTTTATTGTTCCCATGGCTCTGAGGGTCCACATGCATCTGTCTGTCTTGCAGAGCTCTGTGTGTCAGCAGTCTGTCCCTGTGGGTCCATATGTCTTCCTGAGCCTGTCCATCTGAATGTATCTCCATGGGGCTGTGTGTCCCATGGGCTCATCTGTTCACTTGGGGCCTTGTGTCCCTTCAGGTCTGTGTGACCCCAGAATATCCCCATGCATCCCCATGGGTCCACGTGTCTCTACATATCCTGATGCTTCCCTGTGTGTCCCTCTGTCTCTATCTGTCTGCGCCCGTGAGTCTGGATGTCTCCAGGCACTCCCTATGGTTCCCCAGTGTCCAATGTCCACAGTCTGTCCTTAGGCATCTGTTTGTCCTCCTCTGTTCCTGTGTCCATCCATCCCTGTGTCCCTGGGCTGTGGCAGATGAGGGATTTTGGGGACAGGCTAGTGACCTGGATCCCTTCTGTTTTCACAGTGCTTGCCCAGTCTCTGCCCAACCAAGGGGGGCTACGGGGGACCCCTACATTTCTGGCATCTCCAGTGGCCCCAGCATCACCATCAGCCCGAGGGTCTCCAGCATCCCCACGGTCCCCAGTCTCCCTGGGGTCCTTGGGGTCACCAGCATCCCTGAGGTCTCCAGTGTCCCCGGAGTCCTCAGCAGCACCAACTTCCCTGGAATCCCCATTGTCTCCAGAGTCCCCAGTGTCCCCGAGGTCACCTACATCTCAATGGTCCCCAGCATCCCCACAGTCCCCACTATCCCCAGCATCCCCTGTGTCCCCAGTGCTCCCAAATGTCCCATCCCTGCATGAGCTGGGGGTCAAGCTTTCTTCCTACAATGGATCCTTGCTGCAGCGCCTTGAAAGCCACCTCCGGGCCACGGATTTTCCACTCCGAGGCAACCAGACAGTGCCTGCAGTGGCCCGTGCCATCCTCTCCTACCTGCTTCGCCGCAGCCCGGCCTTGCTGCGTCATCAATTCCTCCGCCACCTCCAGCAGAACCCCCACCCCAAACCTCAGGTGTTGCCAGGAGCTGCTGGTGAGGCCCTGGTGGATTTGGATGGGCTGCGGGGTCATGCGGAGACCATAGTGATCCGCTACCAGCTGCTGGAGGAGCCGGAGGGGGATGAGGGGGAGATGAGGGTGCCAGGGGACACCACAGTGGCCCGGGTGCCAGGGCTGGTGCCAGGGGCCACATACCGGGTGGAGGTGCACGGTGTGGTGCGGGGACGTGTCTCCAAGTCCTACACTTCCCTGGTGACTGCAGGTAGGTGACAGGGGTGGGGATGGGGACAGCGTTGCTTGATGGCATCCAAAAACTCCACGCTACTCTTCGGGTTGCAGGGCTGGGTGGCACCAGTGAGCCTCCACCAGAATGGAAGAACCTCTATGAGATGGAGGGGACTGAGCCCCAGGGGGCCATGGCCAAAGCAGGTAACCCCAGATGGTGGCAATGGGGTAACTCAGATGTTCACCAGCACTTGGTATCCAGGTTGATGTGGTTGGATGTTTGGATGGTGAGATGGGTGGATGGAGGAGTGAATAAGGGGATGAATGGAAGGACAGACTGAATGTTGAATGCAGGTTAGATGGATGCATAGATATTTATACCTTGCATCTTGACATGACCGTTCCAGCACCATCAGAGGAGGAACCACCACAGCGGCCCCACCTAGGCATGCTCACAGTCTCCCACGTGACTCCAAGCTCCATCCAGCTGGAATGGAGTGTCCTGGAGGGCTCCTTTGACTCCTTCACGGTGCAGTACAGGGATGCACAAGGCCAGCCACAGGCACTTGCGGTGGACGGTGGGTCGCGCACAGTGACCGTGCACGGGCTGTTGCCGTCCCGCCGCTACAAATTCAACCTGTATGGGGTGTGGGGGCGGAAGCGCATTGGTTTCATCTCCACTGATGCTGTCACAGGTGAGGCTACTGTGAGCCCCCCTTTGGATCACTTCAAACTTCAAACTTGGGAGACAAAGGAACAAATCTTGCCCCTTGATTTGATGCTGTGAATGACTGTGTGCAGGGTCTGAGGGCTGGAGAGCTGAAAGGATGGAAAGCTGGATGAGGGTGTGAGTGGCCCATGTGTTGGTTGTAGGTAGATGGATAGGTGGGACAGAGGGTGCCTACTGAATAGATGCAAAAATGGATTTTTGGATGAGTGGAGAAAATGAGTGCGTGAATGGATGGGAAAAAAAGTAAACAATAGTGGATTTATGACAGTCTGGATTAGCTAGCAAAAAAGATAATTAAGTAGATGAGAATGGAGGGGAAAATATGGAGAAAGAAAGTTATATAGCTTTCTGTGCTGAGTGAGTACCGGCTATAGATGACTGGATGCACATATAAATAGATAAACAATAGCACAAATGAGTGCATAAGGGAAAGGACGTCTTTCTTCTATGTGTATTTTGTTGTGTTAAAGCTTCAGCAAAACCAAAGGAAGAATCACCTTCTCCACCACGCCTGGGTGAGGTGACGGCATCGCACGTCAGC
>NW_024885308.1:5812-10362 GCF_019232065.1 Centrocercus urophasianus | reverse complement strand
TGCTGCAGCCCTCTGCTCATCTTTGTGGCTCCTCCAGATCCTTCTCAATATAGCTGGGAATAGACAGACAGTGCCAAGAAGCGAAGGTTTATATAAGACAATTGAGGAATGAGATCAGCAGTAAGGCCAGCAGCATTCAGTAGGAAGCAGTGGTCTTTTCCAAAAGTGGAGAGAAGAACAGAGCAAAGCTGGGAGGCACATTGGGCAGGAAGCACCCTGCCAGGAAGGTGAGTCAGAAAGGCAGCAAAGAAGGGAAAAAATAACTCTCACATTTGCTCTCACATCTAACGAGAGCAAATGCAGAGTGATGGATTGCAATCCTTGTAAACACCAAGCAGCGCTCGGAAGAGGTGGAGATGGTGAATGTTCTTCTGTGAGATGTGTTTCACAGTGTTTGGAAGAAAGCTAAGAGGGAAAACGATGTCGTTCCTCGGTTTTGTGGTGCCAGACGGTGTGTTGTAGTTAAAATGTCACCTTTCCAGTCACTCGTGTCTTTCAGTCACTTACATTCTTTACTATGAGAGTGGTGAGGTGCTGGAATAGGCTGCCCAGAGCCACATCCAGCCTGGCCTTGAATGCCTGCAGGGATGGGGCATCCACAGCCTCCTTGGGCAACCTGTGCCAGTGCCTCACCACCCTCTGCCTCAAAAACTTCCTCCTCACATCCAACCCAAGCCCCCTGTCTCACTTTCAAGCCATTCCCCCATCACTGTCCACCCTCTTCTTGTGGTGTGTTGGTGTGTACTGCAGTTCCTCACTCCAGGGCTGTTCTCCCTTCTTGCCCATGTTTTTTGTGTTGTTTTTTTTTCTCATTCAGTGTGTTTTCTTTCTGAAATAGTGTTTGTGGGTATAGAAACATAGAACCACAAAATGGTTGGAGTTGGAAGGGACTCTTAAAGGCCTTTGGGTCCCACTGCCCACAGTGCACAGGGACACCTCCAGCTCCATCAGTGCTCAGTGCCCCATCCCCTGACCCCAGCGTCTGCAGGGATGGGGCACCACCACCTCTCTGGGCAAAATCAGTTGAAATAAAAAAGATGTGAACTGTAGATGTGCTTTCTCATTGGTCTGCTGTGCACGGATGTGTTCATCTCTTTGTCTTCTTCTTCAGACATGCAGAACCATTTGAAATCCAGCAGCTGAGAGGAGCCCAGGAGCTGTGCAGTGTGTAGAGCTTAGAGCTTTGTCTCACAAGCACTGAGGGTGTGGAGTGGGCACGTTTCGAAGCAAAGAGATACAGTCAAAATGTGCATCCAATGGAGACATCTTGAAACCTGGGTCCTGTTGGCTTTTGCCTTCTTCAAGATGTGCTTCAGCAGAAGGACGGAGGTTGGCACATTCACAGCTCAGTGGGTTATTTTTGATCTTGCTCTCCATGTGATGGAAGGCGTTTTTCTTTGTGCTCTCTCGCAGAGCACTCTCCTTGATTAAAATTTGGGAGAAATACGACTTTCTCTTGAAGGCTCTTATCCAATTGATAGGTAGCAGATGATAGATTGTATGACTTGGAGACACCCCAGGTCAGGGGATGGGGCTGTGAGCACCTGATGGAGCTGTGGGTGTTCATTGCTGGCAGTGGGACCCGATGGCCTTTAGGGGTCCCTTCCAACTCCAACCATTCTGTGGTTCTGTGATACACAATGGCTGATAACCATAGCACTTCCTTTATTGCTCTTCAGGTGAAAAGCTTTTGGTTTGGTTTGTGGAAGGGCTTGGTTCTGTTCTGCTCACTTCTTATATAGTGAATGTAGGAATATGTCTGATAATGCCCCTGGCCTTGGCAGAAAGCTAGAATGTGGTGCAATTAATGCTATAGCATGGAGTTCAGATTCAGAGGAGCTCCATCCTTGTCAGAGCAGCTTTGAACCTCTGATTCATATGGGTGGATTCCAAGAAAGACAAGCACTGGGAGCAGACCTGGATGTGACACAATTTGAGCATCATCTGCAGAGGAGGTGGGCACCTGAAAGGCTCAGTAAAATAAATTATTTGTGTAGCTCCTTTGCACTCAACCAACCCACTGAACTGAACTCCTGGACTTCTCTTTGCTGTGGCTGTTGGTTCAGGCAGTTTGATAGCTCACATTTTCTTTAAAACATCTTCCCAATTCCCCACTATCAGAGATATTAGAGATACAACTGCATTAAATATACCATGCATATGTATGCTGTCTCCACTGATCTGTCCTGCAGAAATAAGGAGGAGTTGAAGCTGACCCTTCAGCTTCCATAATTGCTTCTTCAGCCTGCATCCCAGGCCCTGAGGTGGAGTTACTGCAGTCCTATTCATCTCTCACACTGAAGATCCCAGCCCTTTGCTTGGTGTGAGCAGTGCAGTTGGTCTCAGGGCTGAAATATTTTTTCTCAGTGATGATGGCAGATATCCCATCTGTGCTGAGGTCTTCTCTCCAGGAAAGTCTTGGGGGCCTCCGCAGCAATTAATCCAATTTCCACTTAATTATATGGAGATGCATTTTGTCTCGTAATTAGGATATCTACGACCCTCAAGAGAGTGTTTGTAGCAGATAACATTTGATTAAGACTCATTATAATGCTGTTTACTTCGTTTGATGAGTTCAGAAGCTTAGGTTCGTTTCTGATTGTGGACGGAGGGCTGCCGTCGTGTCCCCTTGTAGCCATGAACATTTATGCCTGTGCTGTGATAACAGTGGTGTTGCTGGCTGTGCTCCTGCTCTATCCGAGGATCTCATCTGTTAATCGTGTGCTGGGTGCCTCCTCCAGCATCTCAGTTGAACCTTTCCGCGTGGTCTCTTATTCTCTGCTCATTGGAAATGTGAGAAAATCTCATTCCGTGTGCTTCGACGAAAAGATGGAAGGGAGTAAGGCTACCAACAGGAAAAGAAGCTCCATTTGTGAAATGTCACTTGCTGCCACCTCCGGCTCTTCCCAGGAAACATATGTTTGGGAGGGCAGTGCTGGGTAAGCAGATTGCTCGCCCGGCGTGAGACGAGCGCTGCGTGCTGCTGAGCTGGGCAGATCTGAACCACGGCCTGACGTCCCTGGGTTGGGAATGCTGGCCTTGCAAATGTACAGCATAATGTGCTTGTAAGATTCCTGCATTCCTCAGGTCTGTTTCCTCTACACAGCCTTCAGCCACTCTGCCCCTATAGCGTTGCCTGCGGTTGTTGTGGCCAAAGTGCAGGACATCATCCTCGTTGAACCTCATCACCTTCAGCCCAGCCATCCAGCCTGTCCAGATCCCTCTGTAGAGCCTCGCTACCCCCAGGCAGATCCACACTTCCAGCCAACTTTGTGTCATCTGCAAATGTGCTGAGCTGCACTCAGTGCCCTTGTGCAGGTCCTCAGTGAAGGCATTGAACAGGGCAGGCCTGGGGATGTCTTGTGACGGCAGGGAAGGGTATTGCTGTGCTGTGCTGAGTGCTCCAGCATCCAGGTGCACAGAGATGCATTAATATGTAGAGTTGATGACAGCAAGGAACCCCTCCCACCCCCCAAAAGTGTGCACTGTGGATGCCACGAGATGGAAGAAGCACTGTGGGTGTAAGGAATGAGAAAGTTTATTCTGAAGGTTGTTCAATTAGTCTTTAATTGTGTGCCAGCTTCTCGGTGGTCGCCTGGGGTGGAGGCAGGAAGGCTGACAGTCTTGGTGGCTCCTAAACTTCCATGCCGGCCTCAGCAGCGCTCGGTTACGGTGCTTCCTTCTCTTCTGGACGTGGTGTCTGTGGGATTTCGGAGTTGGGCCCATCCATCCCTTTCAGCCTCTTGTTCCGTCCCCATCTTCAGAGTTCTGCTTCACACAATCCATGTGGTTCCTGGAGGCGCTGATGTGTGCAGCACTGCAGGTCCTGACTGGGCTGTTGATCTACAAGTGCGAAGGGGAGGAAGGCAGAAAGGAGCAGCCTCCTGCCTGCTGCCCTGTGCTGCCCTCCCCTGCACAGCCCTGCTCACCGGGTTGCTGCTCTGAAAACGGTTTCCTTGGCCATTTGGGGCTCAGTGTGTCAGCAAGGCCACGTTGACACGGCCACTGCAATCAGCAGGTGTGGTGCCAGCAACTGCAGTGGGGTCAGGACTGAGCAAAGCAGACTAAGAGTTTTGGGGTGAGAACAGGAGGATCTTGGGGAGCTTCCATTATTCTGTAGGAGCACAACAGCCCACAGAATGGATGTGACTTACCTTTTTTGTAGGACACCAGTTTGGAGGTCTGAGCTGCAGCACTTAAGCTCATCTGGTGCCATTAGTGTAGGGCTGTAAATCTGCAAGGCAGAGGGGAAGGAATGGAAGGAGCAGCCTCCTGCCCTGCTGCCCTGTGCTGCTCCCCCTGCACAGCCCTGCTCACCGGGTTGCTGCTCTGCCAGCCATTTCCATGGCCATGGGGCTGCCTGTGTCCCCAGGGCTGTATTGGAGGCACGGAGAGCAGATGGAGAGCTGAGGACAGGCGCGTGTCCTCCTCTGGTTCCATCTTGGAGCGGATGCCCTTCTGCAAGGCAGAGGGGAAAGAAGGCAGAAAGGAGCAGCCTCCTGCCCTGCTGCCCTGTGCTGCCCTCCCCTGCACAGCCCTGCTCACCGGGT
>NW_024885308.1:0-5802 GCF_019232065.1 Centrocercus urophasianus | reverse complement strand
CCTGCTGCCCTGTGCTGCCCTCCCCTGCACAGCCCTGCTCACCGGGTTGCTGTCCCCAGGGCTGTGAGGAAAGGCCACTGCAGTCAGCAGGTCCGGTGCCAGCACCTGGAGTGGGGTCAGGACTGAGCACAGCAGCACCAAATGTTGGGGCAGGGCAAGGGAAAGCATGGGGAGCTGGCAGGGTCCCGCAGGAGCGAGGCGGGCTGCAGTTTGGGAGCGACTTCTCTGTGGTGGGGGTGAGCACAGGAGCGTCTCGCCGTCCTGCTGTGTCCCTGTCCCCGTGTGTGGCTGTGAGGCAGAGGAGGAGCGGCCCCATCCATCGCCATGGGCTGCTCCTGCCTGCCACAGCCCTGGCTCCCTCGGTCCTGGGCGGCGCTCTGGGGCTGGCACTGCCCTTGTGCTCAGCATTCCGGGCTGCTGTGACACCAAGCTGGCTCTGGAACGCAGCCCCCCCAGCGTGGTGCTCTTGTGACATGGCTGTGCCGGCTGCAGGGGGCTTCCTGGAGCTGCTGGCTGCCCCTGGCAACGTGGCCGTGCCATAGCAGGGCTGGTGCTGCCTGGCCTGGGGCTGCTGCCTTGCGCCGTCCGTCTAATAAATGATGCGTTGTTCATCGCTGAGTGTCTGATGGTGCTTTGGCCGTGGCAGCATGAGCGTCACTGCGCGGTGTGTGAGAAGAGGAAGGCCATCTTTGGCATCCAGCTTTGCCGTGTAATCGGGGGGCTTGGATTGCAAGCAGCCAGGGAGGGGATCCTCAGTGCATCCCGCTTTGAGGCTGGTGATGGGAATGGATGGTGTGGGCCTGAGCTGGCTGCCAGGGCAGTAAGAGAGCAGCAAAGGTGCAGGATAAGAGAAGTGCAGTAGGGAAATGTGCCTGCGTGGGAGCCCAACTCAAATGCCTGCAGACGAATGCACAGAGCATGGGGAAGGAGCCACAAGTGTGTCAGGTGTGTGTGTGCCTACAGGGCTGTGATGTCAGTGGCATCACTGGGATGTGGTGGGATGGCTGTCATGAGTGGAGTGCAGGAATGGAGCAGGCTGCTGGCGGACCTTATGGCGGCCTTCCAGGACCTGAAGGGGACCTACAGAAAAGCTGGGCAGGGACTTTTTATGTGGGCAGGTGGAGGCAGGATGAGGAGAAATGACTTTCAAGTGGAGGAGGGTAGGTTTAGAGTAGGGATTGGGAGGAAATTCTTTGCCGTGAGGGTGGTGAGACAGTGGCCCAGGTTGCCCAGCCAGGCTGTGGATGCCCCGTCCCTGGAAGCACTGCAGGCCAGGCTGGATGGGGCTGTGAGCAAGCTGGGCTATGGGAGGTGTCCCTGCCTGCAGCAGGGGTTTGGGAGTGGGTGAGCTTCAAGGTCCCTTCCAACCCAAACCATTCTGTGATGCCATGACATACAAGTGCATAAGTAGAAAGAGATGGTGACAATAAGGAAACCCTCCTTAGAGCTCACAGAGTGGATGTGACGAGATGGAAGAAGCACTGTGGGTGTAAGGAATGAGAAAGATTATTCTGAAGGTTTTTACATGAGTCTTTAATTCAGTGTTATCTTCTGGGTGGTCGTCTGGTGGTCGAGGCAGGAAGGCTGTCAGTCTCATTGCTCCTAAACCTCGGTCCGATAATTCCAGTGCCAGCACCTGCAGTGGGGCCAGGGCTCAGCAAAGCGGTGTGAAATGTTGGGGTGTGGGCAGGGGGATCTTGGGGAGCTGCCAGGGTCCTTCAGGACTGAGAAAGGGTAACATTTGTGGCTGGCTTGTCTGTCCTGTAAGCGTGGAGACCGGTCAGAGAGCTGAGGAGAGGCAGGTCCTGCTCTGGTTCCATCTTGGTCTGGATGGCCTTTTGCAAGGCAGAGGGGGAGGAAGAAAGGAGCAGCCTCGTGCCCTGCCTCCTTGTTGAACTGCATCCCATTGGGCACAGCCCAGCCATCAACCAGCCCAGGACCCTCTGTAGGTCCTTCCTGATGGATGCTTCCACCCATCGTGGTGCCATCTGCAAACATCCTGAGCTGCACTCAGTGCCCTCATGCAGCTCCTCAGGGAAGACACTGAACAGGACAGGCCCCAGCACCGAGCCCTGGGGAGCAGCACTGGTGACTGCCTCCCAGCTGGATGTGCCTCCATGCAGCTCTGCTCTCTGGGCCCAGCCCTCAGCCAGTTCTTTACCCCAAGATGCACGTGTCCCAGCCACGGGCTGCTGCTTGGCTGGGAGAATTCTGTGGGAGGCGGTGCCAAAGGCTGTGCTGAAGTCGACCAGACTCCGTCAGCAGCCTTTGCCTCATCCTCCAGGTGGGTCAGTGGATCCTAGAAGGAGATGAGGTTGGCCAAGATGAGGAATAACTGCCGTAGGACTCCAACTCAGAGAGATCTGCTTGGTACCAGGATCACAGATCAGTCCAGGCTCTGAGGACATCACACTGCTTGTTTCCTGGGTCTGTGTGCTCGAGCACAAGGTGTGCCTTGGAGGCTCTCTCTGTTACTCTGCTTGAGGGCAGTCTCTGAACCTTCTGACTATGGAAAATACTCTGGTATTCATAGGAGGAATGCAGAGAAATATGTTGAAGTTTCGTGGGCACACATTTTATATGCACACTGTGACTTAGAGAATTTGGGTAATTTCCATTCAGCTCAGCTACCTGGGAACGACTCTGTGACCCCAACAAAATCCCACACGCTTCTCCGTTCTTCCTTCCCCACCACCTGCTTTCCCAGCTTTGTAATCATGTTTTTATGTATTGGAGCCCAGAGAAAAGCAGCCTCTTGCCGAGGCTGGGGCTGCTGGGTGGGCTCCCTCCATGCCCAGCTTCGCCCCACCTCGTTAACGCAGCCGTCCTCTCCCACCACGTGTGATCCGTGTTTCATTTCCTGCTTGTTTCAGCCCCAGCAGCCTCTCTTGGTTTGGCTGTATGCAGCCAGGCAGGATAGTGAGCATAGAAATTAACTGTTGTAATATGTCAAAACTCCCTACTCGTCCTTCTGCTTCAGGAAGGCTCAGTGTTGGGATGGAGCGTGGCCAGTTGTTCCCAGGCAGGCTGACTAGAAATAGTGGTTTGGGGTGAATTCAGGGGGCCGGGGGTTGCAGCAGCCAGGATTCACAAGAAGCCAGTGCAAGCTTTGGGCTGTGGCAAAGGCAGAGGAGATGAAAGGCTGGAGGAGGAACAAGAGCGTGCTTACTGGGTTCCCTGGCTCTCTGGAACCATGTGGTGCTGCTTACAGAGCTGCAGATGGATGCTCTGTGCTTAGAACAACAGGGGTTGGAAGGACATCAGAGATCCTCCAGTTGCAGCTCCGCAGGGCAGAGCTCTTCGTGGTGCCTCAGGGAGCCCAGTTTTGGCTGAGCTTTGCTGGATGGGTTTGTTTTGGAGTGGGGTGTTGTTGGCGTGGCTGCCTTTCCACCCAGACATCTTTTAGGGCAACATGGCTGTGAAAGTTCCATTCCTTGCATTTTTGTTTCTCAGATTTGCTTGCACATCCCAACTTTACCAGCACTGGGCTATGGCTTACAAACCCATTTGCAGGGGAAGGCTGATGCTTGGTTTTGAGAAATTACTGCCATTCCAGAACTTATTTTGACTGTACTCATAGTTAGTTCCATCTACACGGGGCATACAACTCTGGTGGCCCAGAATTTAAGTGATACACTGGTTCCCATTGAAAGAATGGTTGAATTTTATACCTTTTTAATTCAAACTAGAATTTTAACATGAGTTTCTCTAACAGGGAAAAACAATTAAGATGATCCCTTACTTAGCCAAAACCTTTCCATGGGTTTTCCTTCCTGGCTAAAACAATTTGCCAGATGAGAGTATCCAACTTGCTAACGATTTCGTTCTTAGCAATAGAAAAATACTGCAGTAGCATCAAATGTTTTTTCATGAAGGATTGTTTAGGTCCATTTATAATCCTAATTTCATCCAATTTAAATACCTGTACATGCTTGTAAGTATAGCCCATACCTAAAACAGTTAAATCCTGTCTTGTGACAGCAGGAGGGGAGCAGCCTGGGCTGGGGCCTCGCTCATGGGTCATGATGTTCTTCTGCTACCTGAAAAGTGATGGAAAATAAAGCAACTTTACTTCTAGGAAGCTCCATTCAAAATTGAGCCGACAGAGTGCTGGCAGGACTGCATTCGATTGGCTTGGCTGCATTTCTGTGTTTGCTTATTGTTGTTACCCCAACATTTTTATAACCCATTCAAAGGACTTGTAACCAAGCTGTTTGTGGGATGTAAAGGGCACCCGGTTTCTTATGGCCCCTTTTCTTTCTGGGCACAGAAAAGAGCAGTGTAATACATTCTGCTGGGTTTGGTTGCCATGAGTTCCAAAGCAGTTGTTTATCTTCATCTCGTGCGAGCTGTAGGTTTAAAGTCTTCTCTTAATTAAGACTGGAACAGTAAATAAACAAAGCTCTTCTTCCATGTAGAGCAAGGGTAGGTATGTGAGAAACAGATAACAATACTGATATTTTTGTAAACTTTTTGTTCCTTTCATCTTCTTGCAACGTGCCATCAGCTGAGGCAGAAGGAGAGCAGAGAGAAGTGGGAGCCACCCAAACCCTGTTCATAAGCTTTGTGGGTGGCTGACAATTCTAAATGAACATAACGAAATTCCAGACCTCAGCTATTAAATAGTAATTGGTAAACAGCAACAGTAAATAGCAATCTCACTATTAAGTAGGAAAATATCTGTCCTGCAGTGAAGCTTAATAACAATGCAATCTGGGCAGCGTCCAGCTCTTGCAGGGACTGCTGGGTTTCAGCATTCCAGTGCTTTCGGAGCTCAGCTGCCTTCCTGGAGACACTTGGTGTTGTGGGGAATGTCAACGCTCGCTTGGTTAAACATGTTTTCAAGTCTGCAAGTTCCTGTTAGCGGAGGTCAGTCAGTCCTTGGTGATTTTCTGTAAGCATCCCCTGTCTTCGTTGCTGGTGCGTGGCTTTCTGGCTCCATTCCCACACCAAAACCAAAAGAGAAGATGGAACAAAGTGGAGCTGTGCCCTTTGTGCAAGGTGGGTCCTTGCATGGTGGGGTTCCATACCCCAAGCTGGGGCTCCAGCTTCTGGCATCATCATTATACTACTTTGCCACAGCCAGTTTGGGCAGAGTGATGTTTGAATGAAGTGGTCGTGTCTTTAAATATGTAGCTGTTCCTGCACAAGGAGCAGAATAAGGTTGTATTACTGTCTGGCTTTTTTTTTTTAATATACACTCATAGGTAGGAAGCTGTTAGCTCTGGTCTACCAGTACAGTCATTTGGGGGGAAAAAAAATACATGCATTTGCTGCTAAATAGTGTTATACATCTTTCAAGTGCAGACCTGACCTAACACTTTAAGCACTTTTATGGTTTGTCTGCAATGGAATGGAACTCAAAACATTTGTGGTTTGGAACAAGCATTTGTTGAATATTAAGTGTACTGTGTGTAAATAGAGGGAGGGAGCTCGACTGCATTTATTGCATACCTTGACTTAAAAACTCCTAGCAACTACAGCCAAGCAGCTTGGAGCAGCTTGTTTATTTTAGCTAACAAGTTGGTACAAACAATATGGTTTACAGCGGGCTGAGAGCTAATAGGAGATACAAATGTTTACAGCATGCATAGACTAACATTTGTTGCATAACTTGAGCTAATTGGAAGTTGCATAACAAGGTAAAACAGCATAACAAGCAGGCTGAGCAGTTCTGTGCAACTTGTGCTGACAGCACACAAAAAGTCCTCATGCCATAATACAGCACCAGAATATAAAGACAAATTGGTAGTGGTTACTTTGTCCCAGGATGATATCTAGCCATCATCCATCCATCCATCC
>NW_024885307.1:40085-41481 GCF_019232065.1 Centrocercus urophasianus | reverse complement strand
GCGGGGGGGTTGTTAAAATAAAAACGGAGGGGAAAAAAAAACACGTGAAATAAAAATGAAAGCACCCCGAAAGAACCCAAGTTTGGCGCTCCGGCACCGCGGGCACGCTGCGGTCCTGCCCCAGCTCCGGAGGGGGGGGGGGCTCCGTGCTGTAATCAGGCTCCCGATAGCATCTCACACATTCCCTCTCCACTGATGCATTATCAGATCCGGGAAGACATGCTCGCAGGCAAATAGGGCTAATAAATGCTATTAGAGCAGCGCGGCGGCTGCACAGCCCGCCTGCTCCATAGTAACCGGGGCCAGGCTCCGGCTGCTCGAGTACGGCATCAGCAGCCGGAGGGGGGGGGGGGGGGTGGGGGGGAGGAAGGGAATGGGCGCACATGGGTGTGCACGGCGCCGTGCGTGGCTTTGCACACACGCATTTACACGCGTGGGTTTGCACACGGATGTGTGAGCAAGGCTTTGCATGCATGCACGGCTGTGCACCCATGGGTGTGCACGCGTGCCCGGGTGCACGTAGGGTGCATGTGCGTGCTCCCCCCCTCCCCCCCCTCCTTGCACGCCCTCTCTTCCCAAGCTGCCGCCTGCTTTTAACACCAAAGTTCAAGAAGGCGACGTGTGATATCTCTCCCCTGCAAGAGAAAGCCACATCCTGTACGATAATGGCCAGCCCAACGCGCTGCTGGGAGCTGCAGGCCACCGCAGCCCCCGCCTTCCGCTCCAGCCTGCGGTGTAGGATTGGGGGCTCCTAGGGTGTCCCGAACCAACCCTCCCCTACCCCCCCTATGCCCCGTGGAGCCTGTGGGAGCTCTGCAAAGGATCTCGGAGCCGCAAAGGCACACGCATGCACCCAGACACGCACGCCAGTGCAAACGCACGCACGCGTGTGCACGCGCCAACGCAACCCCCCCAGGTTGGGGGAAGAAAGGGACCCATCAAAAACTACAACCTCTTCCTCCACCTCATGCTCCACCCCCCCCCCCCCCTCCCCGTTAAATATTGCTTTTCTAATTCCAGGTCGGCGGATTATTATCATGTCTTTTCTTCCTTCCTAACCTACATCTGTCAAGATCGGTGCTGGAGGTATTTCTGGCCCGTCCCCTGAGTCATCGCTCTGCCCCGCTCCATGGGGGCCCCCCCCCCCCCCCCCCCGGCCCGCCGCACTGGTGTGAGCTAGGGGGTGCTCATTGCCATGGGATGTGCAGTTATGGGGCGCTCAGTGCCATGGGATGTGCAGTTATGGGGCGCTCAGTGCCATGGGATGTGCAGTTATGGGGTGCTCAGCACTACGGGGCGCTCACAGTTATGGGGTTGCTCAGTGCCATGCGGTGCCAGCATGGCTGCCACACAGCAGGAGGGCTGCAAATGCAGCAGGGACAACACAGCCCTTTCC
>NW_024885307.1:30576-39985 GCF_019232065.1 Centrocercus urophasianus | reverse complement strand
TGAATAGGGGCCCCCCTCCTCCGCCTGCCTCCCCCCCCCCCCCTCCCCTCTGCTCCCCCCACCGATGGCATGAGCCATAAAAATTAATTTGCAAACATGTCATTACACAATAGCTGTACAGGCAATAAACCTGTAATTACAGGCCAATGGCGGAGCGGGCTGGGAGGGAGGGACGCGCCAGGCTGCCAGGTTGGGGTTTGGGGTTTCGCCTCCCCCCTGCTCCCTTTGTTCATTATGCAAACGAGAATTGCTTCACTCCTGGAAGTTGGGCTGCACTTCAAAGGGGCTCAGTTGCCTCCGCTCCCCACAGTCCCCCGGGGTGGCAGAACCCCAAATCCCAACAGCACCCCACAGCCCCCACTGTGCGCAGCGGGGAAACTGAGGCACGGCACTGGGGGGCATCCCTGCACCCCGCTGGGAAACCAACCCGTCCCTCCATTGCGCCACGGCCCAACCGAATTACCCACCTCCTCCCGCTGGGTTTGCAGAGCCCAAGGGGGGGGGGATTGCAGCCGCCCTGCCTCAGTTTCCCCACTTACCACCCCGCGGGGAGACGGGACGCAGGGGACGCGGGCACCCGCCCGGCCACCCGGTTCAGCAGCCTCGCCCCTCGTTAGCGGGAGCCTGACGAGCCTGACCCACTTCCCCGAGCGCCGGAGGATTAATTGGTTCGTGTTCGCGCGGAGCCGTCGGGAGCTGGGGCAGGTGCCAGGCGGAATTAGCAAAGCATGAGAGCGCAGCGCGCCCGCGCACCGCCACGCACAGGCACCGGGCACTGCTGGCTCCTCCAGTCCTGCACTGTGAGGCCAGCACGTCCCCATGGGTCAGCATGTCCCCATAGGGTCACCGCGTCACCCATACATGGGATCACCGTGTCCCCGTGGGGTCTGACCCCAAACCAAGGCCCATCATCCCCGACGCCGCCAGCAAGCTGCCACCTGTGGGGTTACACCTCGGAAAGCCTGGTGCAAAGCTCTCGTGGCACCGGTGACCCCGCTGCCCCATTGCCACGGTGCTGACAGCGCTCGGCTCCCGTGTTCCCACCCCTGTGCCATGCATCCTTCGGGACACCGCGCCGTTGGCCGCACGCAGACAGATGGATAACCGAGCAGAGCACCCGCCTCTGGCAGTAAATAAGCGGCTCCGCAATGATTTCCTGCTCTTGTTGACCTTTGCCTATGCAGAATAAAGACATAAATCCATATTTTAAACCCATCTGAGCGCCAGCCAGGCCCACAAAGCCATTTCCAGCCTGCGATTTGGATGGGGCGGTGAGCAGGGAAGCGATGGTTTCTCGAGGTGACATTCCCCAGGAGGGAAATGAAGTGTTTTATTTGCAGATATATAGGGCACGGCCGTTCCTCCGCTTCCACTTCCCTCCGCCCTCGGCTCATAAATAAAACATATGGCCACGGAACCGGCTAATTACGGGAGGACGGCTGCGAGAAATCAGCTTTTCCACCTTCCCCTTTGCCAAAGTTGGGGAGGAGCGGGCGATGGGGTGCTGGGAGATTCTCCGCTGTCTCGTAGGAGGCGGCGAGCCCCGATCCTTTGGGTTGGCCGAAGGCATCAAGGGGGTTTCTTCCCCTTTTCTTCCCATTCCCTGGTGGGGAGAAGGATGGCTTCGAGCAGCCTAATTGTTCCCCGCGCATTAGATACATTAATGAGGTCTCTGATCAACCGGCCGCCTCTCCGGCGAGGAGGCTTCAAGTAGCAATTTTCCATTTGTGTTTCAAATTTTAATGAATGTTCCTGTCTCCGGCTGCGATGCGCGGCGATAATCGGCGCGGCGCGGGTCAGCGCGGGAGCAGGGGCTGCGCGGGAGGGCTTGTACGTGGGTTTGATTTCTGTGGGGAATAGTTCAGATGGAGCACGGCGATGGCACGGGGCCTCCCATTGGCTGCCACAACCCCGGAGCCACAAATCAGAGGGTTATTATTTCCTTCCGATGCCCCTCCAGGATCCTGCATCTTTAGCAGGTCAGCATCGATAGCACTGCGGGGCCAGGCGTCACCCCCCAAACCTTGGGGGCAGCACGTCCCCACCCCACATCCACATCCGGACCCCCCTCCCCCGACCAGGACGGGGTTTTTCTAACCTTGTTTTGGCATGCCTGCCATTAACTTAATTTAACATCCATATTGCCGCTACTTAATTAAATAGATGAACTCATTTTACATTTGCAAGTCTTAATTCATCCTGAACAAAATTGGCCGTGTTTCGTTCTTTCTACGCTACCAGCTCCCCGGAACAAATGAGTGCCTTTGTAGTTAACTGCTGGTACAGGTTAAAAGCTAATTAGCAGCCCGGGTTGGGTGTTAACTTCCTTATTTATCACCCGGCGCCACTCGGGGAGAGAGGGGGAGCAGGCTGGCACCTCCCGGCCCTGTGTGGGCACTGCGCTTGGCTTGGGTGCTGCCCGTGCTCCTTGGGTGCACGGTGCTCTGTGCACGACGCTCCCTACTTGGCACATGACACTCAATGCCCCAATGCAGGATTGCTCAGTGCCCAAAGCTTGGTGCTCAGCGCGTGCTGCCCAGCGCTCGGTGCGTGATGGGCAGCACAATACTCAGTGCTCAACGCACAGTGCGTGATAGCCGGTGTGCAAGGCAGAAGGCCTGGTGCTCCGTGCACGTTGCTTTGTGCCCGCTGCCCAGCGCACATTCTCAGTGCCACGCTCGCTGCACGGCGCTTGGCACGTCACGAGCACGCCGCCACTCCAAGCAACCTCAAAGACATCACCTTCCCAGCCCTGCAGAGCATCCCGAGCACCGCCACCCCACGGATATTGGGGGAGAGGTGCACCTCGGGGTCAGGGAGCACAATCCCGATCCCAGCTGCCCTTCCCCTGCACAGCTGCAGTTCCCACGCCGGCGGTGTGGCCAAGCGTGGGCAGTGGGACCCGGCAGGGCGGCGGCGGGGCGCAGGGGGGGCCCGGCTGGGCGATGCTCAGCAGCCTGGCCTGGCAGGAAGCCGGCTCCAGGAAGGCTCATCTGGTTTGACTAACAAATTGCTAACTGCTTCCCTCGAGGCAGGTGGAAGGAAACAAGCTCTGCTGCTGTAAACAACCCCCCAACCCCATGCTTTCCACCCCCTTGCCCGGCACGGCCCCCCCGGAGCAACGGGTAGGGGCAGGTTGAGGCAGGAAAGCGCTTGTGAAATTCCCCCTGCCACCACAGCACGCTCTGATGCAAGCCCCAGCGGCTGTTACGAGGCCCAAGGAGAGCTCTCCCCCCAAAAAAAGAAAAACCAGTGTCGGTTGGGACCCCCCACGTGCTGCACCCCAAAGCTTGCACACCCCAAAGCTTGCAAAAGCTTTGCAAAGGTTGCAACAGCCGTTCTGGGACAACACAGGGGACAATGCAGCACGGTGCCCACGGAGCAAACGCACCACACTGCCACACAGGGGGACAACACGGCACGTGGGGCAAACTCACTGCACTGTGACACAGGGGGCAGCGTGTCACAGTCCCCACGCTGCAAACCCCACTGCTCTCAGGAGCGGGTACAGCCCAGCAGCCCCTGTGCTCAGCACTGTCACACCACTTGTCCCCTCTACCTAAGGCCCTGCTGATGGTGACGGTCACCAAGCACACGGATGGAAGGGACCGATAAAAATCTGCCTGGTCCCGTAAACCGAGCTGCATCCTGCTGCTGAAATAACAGCGAGAGGGGATGCAAGGAGGGAGCTCCAGTTACCTGGACAGGGGCCAGGTGGCTCCGTGTCCCCACTCGGCGCCTGCAGAGCCACCGGGCCATGGCACGGAGCTGCCTTGCCAGCCCCACACCTGTATTTCAGGTCCTGCTCCCAAACCGGCTCCTTCAGGTGACATCCCGCAGGGACATCGCCCTCACCCCGGGGCCACCCTCAGTCGGTGCCTTTGGGGGCAGTGGGGTGGTTCAGAGCGGAGGAGCCGATTGAAATACAGTTAATGGGGCCCCCACCTCTTCCTGCTGCACCCTATAGCACAGAGGTGGCACCAAAGGGACTCCTGGAGGGTAAGATCCAAGGCTCAGCGCAGCACAGAGGTGGCACCAAAGGGACTCCTGGAGGCTGGATCCGAGGCTCAGCGCTGCCGGGGTCCCCTTTCTTCTCTCCAACCCACAGCAAACCCCATAACACCGCAGAGCGCATCCCTCCCCGGCGGGACCCCATCCCAAATCCCCACATCAGCAGAAGCCAAATGACAGGGGCCGTAACGAGCAGGCGGGTAACGCGATAACAGCTCTCTGCGCCAAGGAGATAAATGGCCCCAGCAGCACAGAGCTGGATGGGGCCGGGAGCTAATAGAGGCTGTCAGGGCGCTTTAGGAGCGGAGCATCGTTTTGGGGCCGAATGGGAGGACGCCGACAGGAAGTGACAAGGAAGCTGAGCAGAAAGCGACAGGCAGTACACAAAGAGCATGTCCTCTGTAAGTGGCGATAAACCTTGAAAAAAAGAAAAGCTAAATCAGTTGTTTAGCCGATGTACCACATGCTGACAGGGCAAATGTGAAGGCTTTTATGGCCACATGGGTTTTCATTTGCAGTTATTCATAGCGGAGCCGGGCGCTTTATCTCACTTTACATTATGTGCAACCACAATGCAGACACTTGCACCGCAACGCATTGCCTCCCTTGGAAAATATTAATATGTAAATGTCAGGCTCAGAAGGGCAGAAAGGGAACGGAGGGCTGCAGGAGCCTTGCAGGGGAGATAAAGCCCTGAAAGGGAGGGCAGTGAATGGCGCACCCTGAAGGCCCGTTCCCCTAACTGGGCACCTGTGTGTGTGTGTGCAGCAGCACAGCTGGTGCACATGGGTTCTGCACAGCAGGATGCGTGCGTGTGTGCACACCTCCATCCGTGCACAACAGGAGGGCACTGCACAGCGGGACGCACAGCCCCAGTGTCCCTGCAAAGGATGTTGCAGGGCCCCAGCAGACCCACGTGCAGGTGCACACATCCAAGCACGCAGATGCACAACCCTTCCACGCCCTTGCAGACAGCCCCACAGATCCTGCTGCAGCCCCCGGCCCATGCCAGCAGCCAGGAGACAGCTCTGTGCCCATCATAAGGGCCACGGGTGCTGCAGGTTTTGGAGGAAGCCCTCTGCCTGGGCGAAGCGCGCCAGCGCGCCGTGCCAGTGCCTGCCAAGCCCCGTTGGGCAGAGCTCCAGCCATGCCTGCTGTTCCTGGGCTCCGTTCCTCTCCAAGTGCCTCCAGCCCCGGGGGTAGTGCCAGACTGACAGCCTGGAGGCTATTTATTCGCAGGCAGAGGCAGCGGGAGCTGCTGGCGGATGCAGGCGCCTTTGTCCTGAAGGGAAGCTTGCTCCCGGCCTCGAGGTTGCTCCCGGTCTCTCTTTCTGCCTCTGTATGACGCCGCAGGGCCCCAGCCCACGGGGACGATGCTGGGTGCCCAGGGGTGCCCACTATGCCCCCACACACCCTGTCACCAAGTCCCTTAATCCTCCAGCAACAGGATGCCACGGTGCCCCACAGCTGCTCCGCAGTGTTGGGGGGGACCCTCGCCATCACCCGCCGCCCACAGCTGTGCGTGCACAGGGCACAGCAAAGGGCTTGGAGGTGGCAGCCCAAAGGGATTGGAGCCGGGTGCAGGAGGCTTTGCAGACAGCAGCCAGGGGGGCGCTTCGGGCTGCAGCCCCCCCGGCCGTTACCAGGAGCAGCGTTGGCAGCCGGCGCTGGCATGGGGACAAGCCCGGGAGGACGCTGCCCCCAAGCACCTCGGGGAAGGGAACAATCCCTGGGCATTTCTTTTTTGGCAGGCCCCACGACCCCCCCCGCCGTGCCCCCCATCCTCCTCCCGCGCTCGGGCACAGAGACACAATTAAATCAGTGTTCTGCTAACAATCTGCCGGCTAATAAGACATTTTCCTCCCTCTCCCTCCTCCCCCCCACTCCACCCCAATCCGTGTGTGATGGGAGCGCTTTGATATGAGAGTGGACTCTAATGGGTTCGGTGTAAGGGAGCCTTAATTTATTACGTGCCTGTAATTGATGTTTGTATAAAGTAGCTCTTACAGCTCCTCAGAGCGGGAGATGAAAAGCAATCAGTCAGCCATTTGCCTCCAAAGGAAGGAGCGAGGAGAAGACAGACAGAGAGAGAGAACCAGACGTACTCATCAAGCCCAGAGGAAAAAAAAAGAAAAAAACACAACAGAAAACGAGGGAACAAAACAAAATCCACCCCATGCAGCCCCACGGGCAGCTCCACCACTGCTAACACTGCTGGGTACTGCCACTAGCATCCCTCAGTACTGCCTCTAGCATCCCTGGGTACAGCTAATCAAAATCCCTGGGTATCCCCACCGACATAGCCAACAGCATCCCTGAGCACCTCTGCCAGCATCCCTGGGTACCACTAGCCGAAATCCTTGGGCACTGTCAGCATCCTTTAGGTACCACCACCAACATCCCTGGGTACCACTGGCAGCGTTTCTTTGGGTACCAGCACCAACATCCCCGGGTGCCCCACTGACATCCTTGGGTGTCACCAGCAGCATCCCTGGGTACCACAGCCAGCATCTTTGTGTACCACCCCCCGGCACCCCTGCTGTCCCTGCACCCCGGGATCTGGAGCCCAGGCAGGATGCAGCACAGCATCCCCACAGAGCAGTGATAGGGCAGGATGTGCCCCCTCCCGTTCTGGCAGTACACACAGGGCCGATTAGGCGAGGCGGGCGGCAGCAGCCGGTGCTGAGCTGCTGTAATGACGGCGGGCGCTGGGGAGTCACGTGCTGCCCAGCGCCGGCTGGGGAGCCGTACGTCACCGAGCCCAGCAAAAAATCGGTGCTAAATTGAATCAATCCATCTTGGAAATGGCTCTTGTCAGCCGGTGTCAGGGAGAGCGTCTGCGGGAGAGGGATCAGGCGGGGGCAGGCCGGAGAGGGCCAGGCAGGCGGCACCAGTGCTGCGGCACGGCTTGGGGTCCCTGCCGGCCCCACAGCACACCTCAGTGCCACAGCGTGGATGTGGGGATCCTCTCAGTGCAATGTGTGGCAGAGCAGGAAGGGGTCCCGCATGCACGCTGCGTCCCCTCTCTCCTCCAATCCCTCTCCTCCCTCCATCCCTGCAACACCCCACGGCGTGCCGTGCCTTGGTTTCCCCGCTCCCATCCCCAGCAAGGTTTTTGCTCTCGGGAGCAGAGCAGGGACAAAGACGCCCCCGTGCCCAGCAGCACCCTTTGCCCTCGGATGCTGGGCACCATGCGAAGCCCGTGGGGCTGGGAGGATTACGCAGCACAGGGAGACAAAGGCAACACAGCTTGACACAAATATAGATGGATCCTTGTGTACGAAACCCGCAGACTGGCAAATTAAAACGTAGCGCGAAAGGGGGCAGTGGGGACGGAAGCGGCCCCGGTGATTGATTTTCCATCCAGACATTCAAACCAACCGAATATGTCACCCAGACAAGCACTCTAAAAGCCACGGCAGCCCCAGATTTATCCTCCACCCGGGCTGGGGGCCATCAATCCCTGGCCAGGCAGTGGGGTTTGAACATCATCGATCCCCAGCAAGAGGCTCAATGCCACCTGCACGGACACGCAGCAGCCCTGCACTGCCTCAGCAGGGCCCACAGCGGGGATGGGAGGAGCAGACCCGTGCCCCACTGCTACACAGGGAAGGGGACGTGGCATCGGCAGGGGGAGCACCAGGGGCAGCCCCACCGCCCGCTCCTAATGAAGAGAATTAGTAGGGGAAATCAGCCCTTGCACCGCTGCTCCTAATTAAGAGCCAGCAAATTCCCCAGCTCGCCTGCTTCCCGTCCCCAGTACAGGCTGTTATTTACCTGCAGCTAATAGGTTCGGCACAGTAATGATAGTCTTGTATCAAATGACTGGATCTTGGCTTCTGACAGCTTTAAAGACCCGTCTCCGGGACACGAGGGTTTCTAATTACAGGTTTTGTCACGGGAAGGCTCGGTTCAACACCAGTCACTCTCCCCGGGTGACACTTCTGCCCGGATTGGAAATCTAAACACAGCCCAGACAGTTAAGGTTAAAAATACGGCACCGTACAAGACAAGAGATCATAATTTGGGTCACTGCCGTGTTTAATTAATTGGAATGGAGCAATCAAAACGCTGCGTGCGGTAATTACAGCTTGGGCCAGAGAGGGGCTGGGGGGGAGATGATGGGCATGGGGGTTACGGGGATGGGGAGATGGGGCTGTGAGCACAGGGCAGGGATGGGGTTATGGGGTGATGAAGAGGGAGCAGCAATGCCACCAATCCCATCACCTCCATATGCATCACAGCAGGGCATGGCACGTGTCCCCACCGTCCCCATCCCCGTGGTGCCACGCAGATGCAGCCCCAGCTCCCAGCCCACCCCGCCTGTGCCGGAGCCGCCGGGGCCGCAGCCGGTGATTTATTTTCACCAATTACCAGGGCACTTTTTTTTTCCTTCGCTGGGACCACGCTTAATTGATTGGAACCTATTGAAAACAAATTAACCGGCACCGGGGTGCAAAGACCTGTTTATGGCTGCTCGGCGGGGAGGACACGTGAGTGACCCCGAGCGGGGTCAGCCAACAGCACGTGGGCTGAGCCTGCAGGGATGGACGTGGCACGGCCCTAAGCTGCTGGCTGACCTCTCTGCAATGGTTATGGCTCACGTGAGGGGTAACTGAGGCATGGAGCAGCAAGTGGAGGTGCAGACCCCATGCAACAAGGTGCCACGGCACCCCATGCCCAGATGCGTTCAGGACCCCATTGCTGCACTCAGCACAAGAGCCCGTGTGCAGCTAATGGTGGTGACCCCATTAAGTGAACCTGGCTAGCATTAATTTGACCCCATCCACACACACTAATCAGCTGTAACCGTGGCACCCAGCTCAATCCAAATTGATTTACTGAGGCTGGAAATGGATACAAATGTGATTAAAGGCTTTTTATTTTACATAGGTCCTCTATAAAATGATTTAAATCAATTGCTGGATAAGGCTTCACACTACCACTGCTGCTGGCCCCATGGCGCCAGGGGGGGAAGGAGGCCCATGAAACCCCCTGCCCTTCCCCACAGCACCCATGGAGACTCAGCCCTCCAACAGCAGGTCGGGGGTGGCACCTCAATACCCCCAGCTGCATGTGGGTCCAGCAATGGGGCTCATGCTTTGCTCCCAACCCCATCATGTGGGGACATCCTGCATCCCACATCCTGCATCTGACATATCACTTCCTGCATCCCGCACCTTGCATCTCCTATCTCACATCCTGCACCCTGCATCCCCCTTCCTGCACCCTGAATCCCCTATCCCCCATCCTGCATTGCCCATCCTGCACCCTCCACTCCCTATACCGCACCCTGCAATGCCCATCCTGCACCTTGCATCCCCTATCCTGCACCTTGCATCCCCTATCCCACACCCTGCATCCCACATCCTGCACCCTCCATCCCCTATCCCACACC
>NW_024885307.1:0-30566 GCF_019232065.1 Centrocercus urophasianus | reverse complement strand
CATCCCTTATCCCACAGCCTCCATCCCTTATCCTGCACCTTGCATCGCCCATCCTGCACCTCACATCCCCTATCCCACACCCTGCATCCCCTACCCCACACCCTACAC
This sequence comes from Centrocercus urophasianus, assembly GCF_019232065.1. Classification (NCBI taxonomy): domain Eukaryota; kingdom Metazoa; phylum Chordata; class Aves; order Galliformes; family Phasianidae; genus Centrocercus; species Centrocercus urophasianus. The sequence goes on along the minus strand of NW_024885307.1, from coordinate 30,458 downwards.
CCCACACCTCTCCCCCTGCACCCCACACCCTGCATCCCACACCATCCCGCACCCCGCCGCGCGGTCCTGGCGAGCGATCAAAGCCCATTAGGCTGAGTGCTGATGTGCACCCATTGTTCGTCAATTATTCAAACAATAATTGCACCCTTATTTAAAGTCTAGTCTTGCGTTCGCGGTACTGCAGGCTGCCAAGGCCCGCGCTAGATTTACACCCCGGCGCGCTCCCGCTCTCACATAGCCAATTAATTAAGTAAACACATTCCTCGGCACGCTCTCAGGTGTGCAGCTTCCCCGCCACCGCGTCGCCGTGTCATTTAATCCCAGCGGGGCTCGCAGCGAGGGACACGGGGATGCTGAGCCCCCGGCACCTGGACCCGACCCGGGGGTAGGGAGGGGGGGGGGTCCCGGGGCTGTTCTTAGGGCTCAGGTGGCAAAAGGGAGCCGTGACGGGGGGACGAGGGGGTGGCTTCTCCCTGGGGACAGGGAGGTTGCTCTCCAGAGCCCATTAAAGATGAAGCAATGCCCTCGCCTGCGCTTTCCTACAAATTGCCCGTTTGGTTTCTTGCGCAAAGAATTCCGGGAGGTGGGGAGGAAGGGGGCCGTTAGCGGGGCCCCCCGTCACCTACCGAGGGAGGAGGCGAGGAATGACAGTCACCAAGAGGTCAATTCATTCATCTGGCGGTGTTATTACAAGCCTAAATTTATTGTCACCGGGCCACACTGGCGCTGGCACAGAGGACGCGAGGTTGCACCCCTCCTGAATAAGCAGATAAATGAAAGACATCTGGAGAGCAGAATGAAGGGGCAGATTATTAATGCTGAAATTTAGAAGCCAAGGTCTGAGCCACGAATCCATCAGCGCAACCAGTTATGTCCAATAAATTAGGAGAGATAAGGACTGAAGGATGCTGTATTAAAGGCAACATTCATTTTGGAACTGGCACAAGGGTTCGCATGTCCCCGGCCCCCTCAGCACTTAACCCATCCCTGTGCCTCTGGGGACTGGCTACCGAGCCAGGGGTAGGCGAGGACCAAAGGGACAGAGCCACCACCAAAAGGACAGAGTTATTCCATTCCTCACCACGTGCCCTCACCACCCATCCGTCCCTGCTGTCCCACCCCATGCCGCAGCTCCAGGCAGACCAGCCCTGCCAGTTGCTCCTGCCTCAGTTTCCCCAACGCCAATGGAAAAGGCACGGATAGGCTCCCGCCACCAATACAGTCCCCACCTGGCAGAAAATCCCTCCCACAACCCCTGCACGGGGAGACGGAGCCCCCCATCCCATCACCTCTCGGTGTCCCCAAAGCACCAGCTGGGAAAAGCGTTGCGCTAAAACAGGGAGATGCTGGAAACCTGGGGGGGGCTCCTGATCCCCATTCCAGCCCACTGGTGGCAACAACAACCCCACTGCACCCACATAGCCCCAGTGCTCCCTGTGCATCACTGGGATCGTCGCAGCCCTCAGTGATACGGCCACAGCTCTCAGGGCATTCAGCTGTGAGCCCCCCCCCCCCCCCCCCCCCCACGCCACGGCAGCACCCACCACAAAAGTCCAGGGGGTGAAAAGAGCTTAAACAAATCCCCGATCCGTCAGATGCCAGATTAGGCTGTTCAAAATGTGCTGCGAGCTCCCGGGGCGTGGCAGGGGGGGGAGGGGGGGGGGGAGAACCCCGGTGCCAAAATCCACCTCCTCTCTCAGCACAGCGAGGGCTGAGGGTCGGGATGCAGGGCAACGCCGCGAGCCCTGGGCAAGGAATAACTATCAAATAACTGTGCATTTAAACCCTTTTCAGCAGGGCTGAAGGTCAGGAGGGGAAGGGCAGAGGTTAAACTCGGCACGGCCAGGCGCTGACCCCAACACAGGAGGGACACCGGGGAAGGGACGGGGCAGCACGGGGGCACCCACCGCCCTGCCACCCACCGACACCACGCTGACCCCGTCCCCTTTCCCCTCGCACCTAACGGGGCGTCCCCAGGGCGCCCACCCCGCAGCCCAGCACTTACTGAGGCTCTGCAGCAGGGACGACCAGCTCATCATCTCCGGCACAGGGAGGGTCCCCCCGGCGCTCAGCCCAGCCAGCAGCTGCTCTCCCCTGCAGCGGGCTGCGCGCCACCCGAGAGCTGGCCGCGGGAGATAGCAACCATTTTATTCCCTTTTAACTCTGCCTGCGTCTCCGGCACGCTCTCCCTCCCCCTCCCCTCCACCCAGGACTGGGCCTGAGTTACGGGGGCTTTGCTTTTCCCTCCCTTCCCTCCTCCTCCCTCCTTGCACTTGATAGCAGCCTTGTCAAGACTGCTGAGTTGCTGCTGACCCCTGCCCCGGCGCTGCTAATTAAGGCTGCACAGTGACAGTTCAAGTGCCTCGCCGCGAGTTTGCAGCACCGCCGCTTCTAATTGGAGACGCTTTTTATTTCTCAATAGCCGCCACGCCGGGGCTGAGGGTGCAGGGGGAGGGTTCCCTCCATCCCAAGCAGTGTTGCGATGCCCTTTGAAGGGGGATGAGCAGCTCGGTGCGCTGCCCCGGTGACACAGTGGCCGTGCCCACTTGGTCCCCGTTGGCACCCTGAGCACCGTGCGGGTACAAATCACTGCAAGGGTGACGCGGGAATTGACAGAAGGGCACTGCAGCCAGGAGGAAAGCTCCTCTCCTGCGTGGAGAAGGATGCGAGTGGCTCCCCACCGAGTGTCCCCAGGCTGGAGATGGCAGCAGGCACATCTCACCGCTCTCTCCAGATGGATTTTTGGAGGTGCCAAGGCTGGCGGGGCCAGGGCGAGCAGCCAGGGCGCACAGCCCTGAGCCAGAACCCCACGCTGCCAAGAAATCCCACTCCTATGCTTCCCCTCCCTGTGCTGAGGCTGGGCAAAACTCATGGCACGGGTGTGCAGGCCCCGGGGCAGTCCAAAAACGGCCACGCTGGGGTTGTAAGGGCACCCAAAGCGCCCACTGCCCCCCTCCTCACCACAGGCTTCCAGCCGTGCCAGCAGCCTGACAGATCTATTGTGTCGTGAGCCGTTTTATCACAGCGAGCGAGACAGCGAGAGCTGTTGTCCTGACCCCGCAGTCAGGCTGAGGAGAAACAGAAGACGGCTTGTATCATCCCGGCGGGTCAGAGGGCAGGGGGAGGCAGCCATCGCCCTCCAGCCCTGCCAAATTCTTGGGATGCACGCCCGGGCAGGCAGCTGCACGGCCCCTGCACGCAGGTGTGGGGCTGGCAGGGTGTGGGGATGGCCCCACGGCACCCTGAGTGCCCCTGCTGTGGGGATCAGCCCCCCTTGCTGCTTGGTGGCTGGTTCCTGTGCCCAGGATTTTGGGTGTCCCAAGCAAGTCTGAGACCCGAATATGCTCTATCCCAGAGCACCCCCAAAAGAGCATTCCCATGAGCAGAGGCGACATGGATGGGGATAGGGACGCTCCAACCGCACACTGCCACCTACGCGGGGGGGCACGGCAACATCCTCCCAACTAATACAGGGGGGTCATCGCCCTTCCCCTGCCACCCTGAAAGCACAGGGATACGGTGACACTGTCACCCTACAGATCCAAACCCCAGCAAACGTCGTGGGGACACCTCCGCGTGGGCAGGGACAGCAGCACAGCAGGTGGCAGCGGAACGGGGACAGCAGCAGCGGGGCGCTGAGCACAGCTCTGCTCTTCCCCTGGCCGTGACTCACGCGGGAATTCATCGCCCTGCGGGCAGAGCGGCTGCGGCGGTGTCACCTGGGAGGCGGCGGGCCGGCCAAAAATACTTGTTTTATGACATAGCTGTCTTTTCTGACAGCGGGAGAGCCAGCTCAGCGAGAAACCTCTCCAGCAGGTCCTCGTTGCTCGCCTAGAAGGTCGGTCGCGGCTCTCCGTTAGCGTCATCCCGCCCCACCGCCTTGCACAAGTTCTGCCGCCGGCACAGAGCCGCCCAGCCACGCGGCTTGGCTGCTTTTTGGTGGCGTTCCGGGCTGGGAAGGGCTTTTTTGGGCAGACACCAAAATGCCATTCTGCAGACTTGTGTCTCCCAAACGGCATCGCTGTCCTTGTGGGTACCAGCCCCAAGCTATCCCCGACATCAGAGCGCCCTGTCCCGGCAGCGGGAGGGAAGGGAGGGGATAGGAAAGCATCTGATAATGGGTTTCCAACTTGGAGGCTGTGCCAAAGGATGAGGAATCGCCTCCCTGACCCAGCCCTGGAGCTCATAGCTGCTTTCCATCACCGCTTCCCGGTGCCACGTCACCCACGGTCCTGTGCCCTTTGGAGCTGGAGCCCATCCCTGTGAGCACGGGGATACCCGGTGCATGGGGGCCAAGCCCTGGGAGCACACTGCTGTGGGCAGAGGGGTCAGAGCTCACATGGGGACCAGGGGCTCCCCAGGACAGGTGGCAGCAGAGCCAGCGTGGGGCCATGTGCGAGCCCAGGGCCTGTCCCCCCACCCCTTCATCCCTCCCGGCAGTCTTTGTACGCCTGCGTGCAGGCACCTCCGGGGTGAACGCATTAAGGAAACACAAAGCAGATCCGAGGCACATTTCGGCTGCAATTTTCTCTGCTCCATTATTGACAAACAAGCTGCTTCTCGCAGGTGATGGCGAGGCCAGTGCGGCAGCTGGGGCACCACGGCGTGCGCCAGCCCCATGTCGTGCCAGCTGGTCTGCCCCCGGCACAGGGCACGCCACAATGCTCAACCCCCTGGCCCCGAACCGCTCCCGGGTAAATGATGCACAAGCATCATCCCCGCAACAGAGAGGGGAAAGGAGGAGCTAAGGAGCTCCCCAGGCTGGAGGCCAGCACTGTGGGACAGTGCCACGTCCTTCCCAAAAAGCAGAGCTCTGTCCCACTTCTCCTGGAGCAGGGGCTGCTCCCCGGCCGGGGCTCAGCGCCGTGCCGAGTCTGTCGTTAGCGCCGTGCCAAACCCAAAGTGGCTGCTTCGAAACTGCAATCCAATAAAAGTGCTACTTGTCTATTTATCATCCTCAGGGCTTTTTATCACAGTGCAGATGGCTGCTACCTTCGCAAGGCACAGCAGTGTGCTGGCACGCGCCTGCCGCACAGAAGCTCGAGCGCCGCAGAGTCTGTGCTTACACCTGCGAGGAGCCGACAGGCCGCCTGCTCCGGCTCCAGCGAGAGGCCCCTTGCAGGATGAGACCCAGCTCCCATGGCGTTTGCACCAGCCACCAGCACGGTGTGTCTGCCCCGGGCATCAGCACCGGGCATCTGCATAGGGCGTTTGCAGCAGGCATCCACAGCCTGTAATTAAGGCGGACGCGAGTTTTCTCGGCAGCAGAAACACAGCGGCGCGGCTCCGTGCGGGCGCAGGGCAGTGGGTGGGAGCTGCTGGAGCAGGTGATTAAAGCCGTATTAAGTGTCTGTCTGCACGCGGGAGAACACACACCTAATTACCCAGCCGGAGTCGGCCGGGAGGGAGGAGCGGCCCCGATCGCAATCGCATAATGAAGTGTAACGCGGGGCCAGACCTGGCGCGGGCGGTAATTAACAGACGGCAAAGTCAGGATCGCAGCGGCCGCGCTTGGGTGTGCACAGCCCCGAGGTGGGGCAGGCAGCGGGATGGGGTCCGCACACCAGCTCTGCGTGGCAGGAACAGCACCCGAGGCTGGGCACCGCCCTGCGAACCCAGCAAGCGGCCGTGCACAAACATCGGGGATGTTCACCCATGCTCTGCGTCCCCAGAGCCAACCTGCTCACGGTTCTGGTCCAACCGCGTGGCGTTAAGCATTGCTCTGGTGCTCCAGCATCATCCCGTCAGCTATGGGGCCAGCTGGAAGCTCACCCCTTGGGCTTGCACAGAGGGCAGGCGCGCTGCCAGCGCACCCAGCCCTGGCTGAGAGCCACGGTGAGACACCGTTGCATGGGCGTCGAAAGCGGTCCATTCGGCTCCGGGCGGCGATGCCGGGACGCGCCGGGCAGACGCCGCTGCACAAAGCGTCTGCGGGGCCGCAGGAGCTGCCGGCTCCACCTATTGCTCAAGAAGCCAAGCTGCCAAACCCACGCTGCCGCTCCCCCAGCGAGTCCAGCGGGTCGACAGCGCCCGGGGAGCCGCTGCGTCGCCCCGCCTGCGTCCGCAGCACCGCTGCAGGGACCCCACGCCCGCTCCTCCCTGCCGCTGGCCCAGCCGGTTCACAAGAGGCCAGGCTTGCCTAGGAACGCCGCTTGCATCAGCCCCGACCCAGCTGGCACCGCTCGCAGGCGGGTACGTGCTGTGCCGTGCCGTGCCATGACAGCAGCAGGGTAGCACGCCAAGGTCAGATCCTTGCAGATAAGGGCACGGCCACATCACAGGGACCCCCCTGCGTGGTGCAGCGTGGATGGGGACCCCACCGCATCTCAACCCGCCCCCAGCACACCGCAAGTGCCAGCATCCCTGGCGCGATGACAGCCCCCAAAGAGCAGCACAGCGGGGAGATGGGAGGACGTCCCCTCCCTCTCCTCTCTTTTTCTCTCTCTCTCTCTTTTTTTTTTCCCCGAGCTCTCCAGAACAAAGTACACACTCTACCTCTTCAAACCCACCACCATCTGTCCGTCCGTCTGAGCGCTGCGTCGCCGCCGGAGCCTCAGCCCCGCCGCTCGCTCACAGCGGCCGCCTGCAAGCAGATGGTGCCAGGGGAAGGACGAGACCCAGCCTCGCGGGGCCTCGCCGCCGGCGGGTCACAGCACAGCTCTGCCTCCCTGACCCTCATTCTCCCCAGCACGGTAATTACCCGGCGTGCTGAGCACACAGCCTGTGCCGGGTCATTGTGCCGGACACCAACAAAGGGCGGCTGACGGCGAGACCTCCCGACCCCTGCCACCCCGTGCCCAAAAGAGCAATAAATCACCAGGAGGTGACAGGGCCAGGCTGGCGGGCGGGGAAGTGGACGCCCCGAGCAGCTCTGTGCTTGTTTGTCGAGATGGAGCCACGGGAAAAGCCATGCAATGAACAAGACCCGGTGCCTGCGTTGGGGTCAAAGAGGCTGTGCAAAGCCTGAGCTCCGCGTGGGCAACAGCACTGCAGTGGGAAAGGTGAGGGCAGGGAGCCTGTCCCTGCTGCTTTGAGTTCTTTGGGGACAACCGTAGCAAGGCAGGGGGTGAGGGATGCTCCCCACATCACACCCCTCTGGTCATGGCCTGTTACTGGGGAACTTCATGGGTGAGGTAACCCGGAGCGTGCCGCAGCCATCTGCTTCGGGGTGCCGAGCTGCTCTGACCTCGCAGTTTGCAAAGCAGATGTCGTGCCCTCCCTTCCAGCCCTGCAGCTCTACCTGCCCCCAGGACCACCAGTGTGCCACCACCGGCCACCTTGGGGCCACTGCATCTTTGCACCAGGACAGGCAAAGCAAAACCGAACGCAAAGGCACACTGCAAAAGGCTCGGAAACCTCACTGCAGGAGCAAAACTCCTCTATCTCCTGCAGGAATTCGGGGCAGCGAGGCGGAGGACATGAGGTCCCCAAACCACGGCCACCCCGTGCAGCCGGCTGAGCAGGCCACACTCTGTCCCCGGGTGCCCGTCACCGCTCCCACGAGGAGCAGCAGCCCTCACGCTGACTGAGGCAGTGCTATTTAGAGAGCTCTCTGCTCTGAGTCACAGCCCAACGAGCTAATTCCCTGCAAAGCAGCCGCCTCACAGTGCCGCACAAAGGCAACCGGCTCCGCTGCGCGCACTCATGCACGCACGCAGCACACAGCACGGCACACCCCGATGCCCCCGGAGCAAAGGGCCAGGTGACAGCTTCCAGCCCTCTTCCACCACCCATCCCAGCCCATCCCCAGGGGTTTCGGCCCGGGGTGAGCCCCCGTCTTTTCTCCAGGTCCCTGAGAGCGCCTAATGCCGGTGTCTTTTGGACTCATTAAAATTCATTCTGCATGATTTAGGACCTAATCTCGGTGAAACTCCACAGTGCTTTATTAATAGCACATTAGCGGATAATTCATGCATTCGGATGAAAAATCATCCTGTGTTATTCTCTGGGAGGAGGGGACGGGGGGGGGACAGGGCGCGAGGAAGGAGGGGGCTCTCCCATCCTCCTGCACCTCCACGCCGCGCGTCACGGCAAGGCAGCAGCCCTTCTGACAACTGCCACCACTCATTAATCTTGACGAGTTTTCTGCTGAATATTCTTCCACGGGCTTTCAAACTGTTCACTAATTGCAATTAATCACTTACCGAAACAGATGTCAGGAACAATGGAATTGGGAAGTCTGGAGGCTTGATAAAGCTGTCAGAGGAGCGCGCTCGTGTGGCGGCGGGTGCCAAAAGGCGCCTGTGACACCTTCCCCCAGCCATGTGCTCAGGGGACCCGGTGACCCCCGTGCTGCCTGCACAGCATCTGTGCATCCCCACGCTGTGCCCGGCCAGAGGAAACCCACAGCCATGGGGCACGGGGCCCTGCAAGCTATGGGGCGACGGGTAGGGAGGAATGGGGATGGCGACATGGGAACAGGCTGCGATTTCGGTACTGTCAGCAGCAAGAACCCACGCTGCTGAGAGATGCTGCAGCCCCACAGGACAATGTGGGGGAGCTGAACGTCCCCACTGGGAATGTCTCTGACTGCACGAAGGCTCCGCTCTTGCCCCGCTGTCTCCCACTGCTGAAGCAGGCAGCAGTGAGCCCCAGCAGGGCGTCACGTTCGCGGTGCTTCACGCAGGCGACGGCACGTTCCCTGTCCCTGCCAGACGCTGCTTTAGCACCAGCAGGGATCCAACAGCCTTCCCAGGCGGGCGCTCCGCGTTGTTTACCCATCACACATGAAAGGTGCTGAGCTGACAGCTCCAGAGACAGAAGATTTCCCCCTCCCCATCCCTGTCCCAGTCCCCACTGAGGCTCAGCTTGGGGACCTGCCTCTCTTCAGAACGCCTGCGTGCCTTCACCCTCCTTGCCACAGCCCAGTTTGGAGAGCCAAAAAGCCACTCCATAGGTGACCCCAGCAAGGGGCTGCTTGTCCCCGAGGTTCAACTGGCAGAGCTGGGGCTGCGCACAGCAGCATCTCAGCTACTACCAGGCCTGGGGACATCCTATGGGAACAAGAAGACAGGGGACAGGCAGAATACGCTGCGCAGCCCCATGAGCAGCTGAGCGCAATTCGCCCCGAGTCCCTGCAGCCCCAATGCAATGCCAAGTCTGTTCACGAAGCGTGTGATGGGGACACACCGCCTTGGGGACAACGTGTGGTCCCAGCAGGCGGACCTGAGAGATGACAGCATCCTTGCAGGGGCTGTCGCAGGGCGAGCCAGACCCAGGGCTCGTGACCAGCGCGGCCCCAACACATGTTACAATAAATATTCCGCACAGACACCGTTCCATATGTATGATCCTGTGGGGTGATGATTTTTCTACTGATCACTGGAAGTGACAGCTGTGTGAAGAGCACTAGAAACAAAGGCACCGACTGCTCTCCCCGTTACACTCCGCTAGCGAGATGACGGTGTGACACGGAGCGGCAGCATCTGGTGGTGCGGGGAGCAGGACAGGAAGCCTGTTAGCTGTGGGCACAAAGGGGCAGGTGCTCTGCCCCGCTGCTTCGGAGGCTTTTTGTGCCCAGGAGCTGATGCTTGCTCCCAGGGAAACACTGCGCCGGTATGGGGAGCGATGGGGATGTCTCATGCACTGCCCCATGGACCCATATAGGGCGACGTGCAGTGGGATGGGGTACTGGGAACGCTGTGCCCAACCCGGGCTCGTTCAATATTTGCCTTCCATTTGCCAGTGTTCCCTCCCTGCAGATAGCAGCAGGGCTGTGGCACGTACAGGAGGGAGAAGCGCCGGGTTTGGTTAATTATTAGCGAACATGCAAATTCCCCCTACATGAGATAACAATAAACACCACGATTTCAGAGAGATAAACAGGGCTTTAAATTTCCAGCAGCCTTTACTGGTGTAAAAATAATCGTCCCTTATTTATTTAGCTCCTTTGAGAAACCACATCAGTCCCCAAACACAGTCTTTTACTGTCAAGCTACAGTAGAAGCCTTTATACACAGCAAAGATACTGACAGCTACCCCTAGCACAACCATCTTTTATTCATGCTCATAATATAAACTGTATTCCCTCGGAAACAAAAGGATTTAACTCGCTGCTGGCCAGGGCTGCCTGGTGCTCTGGGAGGGAGAGGTCGGTGCCACGTGGCCATTGCTGTCCATTGGCCCCTGGGGACAGCTATGGGTGGCAGAGCAAAGCCCCGGTGCCTGGCGCTTCCAAAATCCTGGAGGGCACAAAGAAGAGTGGGGAAATGGAGGTTAAAGGCACAGAGAGCTCCAGGCACACAGCTCGTGCTGCTCCAGCACATCCAGGGCGAAAATAAAGCAAATAAAATCCACCCATCCAACGCTGAGCGATTGGGCAAAGCCCCGCACTCTGCAGAGCTGAATCCCATCCTTCCTTCAAATAAGCAGGCAAAGCAGTGGTTACAAGAGTGGTTCGTATTTAATAATGCAATTTATATTCCACTCTCAACATAAACTATTGTAAAGGCACACTAATGTAAAAATACATCTGGCTTGTCAATAGTTTATCTTCTGGATCTGCATCTAAATCCCTGGGCATTCTTGACTTATGGCTGCACCAGTGTCTAATGAATAAAAAGGTGCAAATTATAGGCCTTGCTTTAATGCTCATCATAAAATTAGATGATAGTTGCAAAAGCTGCATTCTCCTGCCCACAGTGCAGCAATGGTAAGCTATAAATAAAGTGTATTTAATGTATCCCAGCGCTGTGCAGAGCCAGGAAACAGTATGTTACTGCACAGCCTTCAATGGATCCGCCACAAGTTCAATGAAGTGATAACTGATCCATCATGTGAATTTATGTTAACTGTCTGCTCACAAAGTCATGGCCTCAACACTGTAAATAGCCTACAATCCTTCTAGCATGGCCTGGCTGCCAATAAAACTGTCACCGGCAGGCTTGTAGCAAGCACCTTAGGACAGTGGAAACAAACCATTAAGTTCTTGGGTTTCGGCTTCGCCTCGCTCACCCCACCAGGCTCAGCTGCACAACTGCATCCAACGGTGCCCTGGGCACCTCCTAGCAACCCCACCTTGTGTGCTGAGTCAGGCAGGGCAGGATGTCCCCAACCTACAGGGGAGATGTCCCCAGCAAGGAGACGTCCCCAACCAATAAGGGACGTGTCCGCAACGAGGCGACTTCCCAGCCAACACAGCGGATGCTCAAACAGATGCTCCCAACAAGATGTCCCCAACCAATAAAGCACACGACCCCAGCAAGGAGACGTCCCCAGCACGATGTCCCCAAGCAGCCCAAAGCCATACAGAGCCCACACCACAGCTCCAGGCAGGTAGAAGAGCTGTGCACGGGGACACGCCAACGGAAAGCACCGTTTGCCATATCCCAGCTCTCATTAACGTGGTGCCGAGCAGTCCCTAATAATAGCAACAGTAAATTCCCCTAACCAATTTGGGTCCATTTCTATAAATAATGTAGAATCTTTTTATTTACTGACAGGTTGTAAAAGTATCAGTGAGAATAATGTGAAATCAGGCACTGCTGAATAATTCATGGCAGCAGCTCAGCTCTCCCCTTCCCCGCGCTCCCCCGGCCCCGGCGTTTACACGGCAGCACCTTGCACCCTGGTTATCTCATGACACCCAGGACTAACAGCCTGGCACTAATTCTTCATCAACTGGGACTTTTATAGCTGGAAGGGGTGAAAAAAAACATAGCAGGAAATAAAAATAACCCTGGGTGCACCCTACCAAAAATGCGTGGTCCTGCACGAGCCTCTGCACCCGCATCCCCAACCTCACCACGCTCTGCATGTTCCAACTGCAACTCCAACCCACCTTCCAGCCCCTCCAAAAATCAGCAGTAATTAGCAACGTCTGCTGTGCTGTCACAGGATGTGGGGCCAATAGGAAACCTACGGCAACGGCAGGATGGTCACCATCGCCACGCCACCCTCGGGGACGCCGGTGCCCTGCTCCTGCTGCCATCAGGGGCAGCTTAAGCCCTGTGCCACCCCCCAGCCAACATCACTCCCATCCCTCATCCCTCCCCCAGCAGTCAGGACCCCCCCCCGATACACCCTCCTTCCCCCCCACAGAACAATACCTCCCCGTGCTGTTTTGATGTGCGGCACAAAGCCGGGAGAGCTTTCCATGTAACATGATAAAAGCAAGTCCCCAGCCAGCACAATTATTTGATAATTCTCCCTTAACACCCATCAAATTAAAGCAATGTCCAAGGGCTGCCTGAAGTGGCACTGATAGGTATTAAACTTTAATGAGATTTAATGGCACTGCCCTACTTTTTAAGCGCTTGGGCCTACATTTATGAACATTTAATTTCCCGGGCCCTGACCTCTTTTTCTCCACCGGCACAGCTGGATCCTGTTAGCAAGGCCGACCCCGACCCCACACCTCGGGGCGATGTGGGGCTGAGATCCATCCCAGGGTGCTGCAGGGCGATGCCAAGGGGAGCCTGGGAGGCACGGGCAGATGTGATTCACCAGCAGCGAGAGCAGCCAAATTTATGGAATAACTTAATTAATTTGCTCCCGGAACGATATTACACCACGGGTCAGATTGGCTTAGGGCTGCTGTGGTGAGGGTTTGGCTCTCATCATGCTGCTTGATTGCATTTCGGAACCTCCAGTTGGGTGAAACTGCCTGCAAAGCCATCACTGCCTGCCAGCCCGCTGCATGGGGACAAATCCCGACCCCAACCCCCAAATATCCCTTGGAGCGATGGCAGCCTGGCCCTGCAGTGCTGCTCCAGTTTGTTGCTGCCCTCTAGTGTGTATAGGATAGGCCATCCCCACTGTCACTTGTCCCCATGCTCAAATGCCCCCTGGGTCACACGGTGGCCCCCAAACTGGAGATGCAAGATGGGCACAGGCGAGCACTGTGCATCACCTCTTGCACTGAACCTGTAGCCCAGAGCAAATTAGGGACACCCCAATAAGGGTACATCCAAAGCTTCACGCCTTCCTGGGGAGAGCCCAGCACTGTGCAGCAACACAGCAACAGAGCTGTCCCATCGCTGGCCCCAAACCCTCCCCACAACCCCAGCCCCGAACGCACGGAATGCAAAGGCAGGGCAATAAAAGGGAGCGTTATCAAGTCCCAGCAGAGCCAAGAGCCCGCACCGAGCTGGGGAGGAAAGCAGAAAGGAGGGAGAGGAGGGGAAAAGAAAAAAGCAAAAAAAAAGCCCACCCTTAACCCCGGGATCACTTATCATTCAGGCTGCATCACGCATCTTGAAAGTGCAGACACAAAAATGTAATGTCATAACATTCGCAGTTCAATAACCTTTGCTTCACGAGACGGCTTGAACTGTCAGAGGAGCTGGAAGGTAAATATTTCAGCGCACAGGCACTGAATGCAAAGGCGTGGGGAGGGAGAGCTGGGAGGCGCGGGCGGCCTCGGCTTTCCCATCTCGCCTCGACACGTTAAAATATCCCCCACCGTAAATCCCGGCCGGCGCTGGGGAAAGGCCGCAGCGCGGATAAAATACGAGCAGATATAAAGCCAGACACCTTTATTGTTCTGCAAAGTCTTCCAACAAGTGATGAATCCACAGCTTGACCCTAACCCATCATATTGTTATACGGAGGAAACAAAGCTGGAGCCGAAAGCCACGGCTGGAATGGGGCGGGATGCTGTGGCCCCACGGCGACAGCGAGCAGCTGGGGACGGGCACTGGCTTCATCTGATCTCTGTGTCGCCAAAATAACCCACTGCCCTTCCGGGGAGCAGGATGGAGGCCAGCCCCCTCCAACCAGCCCCTCCCCAGCCAGCTCCCCCCAACCAGCCCCCTCCAGAGGCACGAATTCCCTGCAGCTGGGATTAATGGCAGCAACCCTAGCAAACGAAGAGCCTGTGGGTTAAAATGGGGATGGCAATGCTGCGGCTGCAGGGGTCAGAGCAGCGGAGAGCCATAATGGGTGAGAGGACATGAACCTAAAGGTGGAAAATCATAGAATGGCCTGGGTTGAAAAGGACCACAATGATCATCTGATTCCAACCCCCCTGCTTACGCGCAGGGTCACCAACCAGCAGACCAGGCTGCCCAGAGCCACATCCAGCCCAGCCTTGAATGCCTGCAGGGATGGGGCATCCACAACCTCTTCGGGCAACCTGTGCCAGTGCCTCACCACTGGAAAATCCCTAAAGAGGCTGGAAGCTGGGAAGCGGCTGGCTACCCTCACAGCAGCAGCATCCTGAGTGTCCACAGGGGGTGGCACAGTGAGCAGCAGCACTGCTTACACAGACCACCCAGGTCCCTTTGGGTTGCACAGACCCCCTCCCATGCTGCACAACACGGCACAACCGGAGACACCCACAGATGCCCTCCCACGGGCTTCACCCACCCCGCAGCTGCTCCGCACCCCAGGACACCCAGCAGCGTGCCCGCAGAGCTCAGACACCCACCTACAACCCCCACGACCCGCAGCGCTGCCGCTCCGTTCTGCCGCTCTGCCCCGAGGAGGCAACAAACGGTTTGACAGCAGCGAGGAGCGGTTCAACGGCACCGAGGAACGGTTCAACAGCCTCCACCCCACGTAGGGCGAGCGGCAACAGGCAGCGTCGCACCCTCCCCGAAACACCTGCTAGGCCGTGCTGGCAACGGGCGCGCGCCCGGGGCGGGCGGGATGAGAGGCGGTGGGGAGCGCGCCAGAGCCCGCAGCAAGAAGCAGCATGTCTGCCTCTTGGCAGCACAACAGAGAGCAGGTGACAAGCACGCCGGCGTTCGCTTTATTACAGGAAGCGAGCGCACAAGCATCTGACTGCGCTCTGCCCGCGGGATCCCCCCCCCCCTCCTATGGTTAACCCCGCCGTCCCCGGCGGCACGCTTGCCCCTGGTTTGGTGCATCCCCCCCTCTCCCTCCATGTGCAAACCTCCCCGTGCTCCGACCCAGTTTTACAGGACGTGTAATTTTGCCCGTTCCATAAGTATTGCTCTGGGTGTGCGTAAAGGCTTGCGGCCCTCCTGAGTGCTCAGTTGGCTAGCGGGTGGTGCTGCCCCACTGCACGCCCCAATGACGTGCCTCAATGCCAATGGGGTTGCTTCATTCCCCCTCTGTTGCCCAGCTTTTGAGGTTTGGAGGCTCTGAGCCCCAGGAGCCAAGCTCACCACACCAGGCACAGCCCCAGCTCACCCCCCACGATGGCTCTTGCATCTCACCTGCATTCTTCCCACTGGGTCTGGGGTTGGCAGAGAGCTCTCAGAGAATGGAGAATGCGCCTGGGGGTGGGCAACCCACCCTCCCTTCCTGGGGAAGTGGCACCCCCGTCCCATCCATCCTACCCCATCCTAGGCCATCCAATACTCATCCCGCCCCATCGTTCCGGGGGCACCGTGCCCTCTCCTTGCAGCACATCTGTCCCCATCCCTGGCACAGGGACCCCTCCCACACAATAGGTCCCCGCACTGCACGCTGCAGTCAGGGCCAAGCAGATCTCAGTGGTGTAAATACACACATATGTGTCTACACACGGGTGCGCACAAACATTTCTCCTCTGCAAACACTCCCCAAGACAACAAATGAGCTGGCGCTGCCTCCCCTGCACTCACTCCCGCGCCGACCCGTTCCTCTGACACAGCAATTAGAGGCAGACATTAATATTTAAATATCACCAGCACAGGAGAAGGGAAATCAAATAAAAACGCTGCCACGCACCGTGCCTGCCCATCAATCCCTCTGTGCTGGAGACAGGAGGGCGCCAGGGGAAACACGTCCTGTGGGTGCCTGGGGACACAAGTGGCTTCGGTGGGTGGTGCAGAGCTGAGGACATGGGGGCTCTGGGGCTGCCCACCTGCTCGGAGAGGGATTAGAGCCACCAACCCTTCCGGAGAGAGGAAGAAGAGGAAGCAAGGAGCAAAAGGGTGGTGGTGAGAGAGCTGGGGGCACGCTTCTGCTTTGAACCAAATGGTCTCAAACTTCCCCAGCACACGGGAGTGCAGGGGCATGAGCCTGCTCCCGCACCAGAGGGGGCAATGCCAAAAGCAGAACCCCTTTTTGCAGACCAAGCAAGGAGGTGGTGAGCAAATGGTGAGCAGGCAGCAAGGAAACTGCAGTGCTGCTGGGGGCGAAAGCAGCTTGGCACCTCCCCCCCCCCCCCCCGAAGACACCCGTACGGCCCCGCTGGTGTTAAGAGGCTGTGCTGGAGCAGCAAAGAGGATTTACTGCTAAACGCAAGGGGCTTTAGCGGCAATAACTTTCCCTCCTCTTGACTTAAATGGATTTTAAACTTCAAAAAGGATAGAGGGGGCAGGCTGCCAAGCAGTGGGGCCTTGCCAAAGGGCCGACCCCGCGGGCGCAGGGGGGCCGTGAGCAGAGCAAAACGGCCGAGGCAGATGAGGGGAGGCAGATAAGGGCAGGGGGGTGGGAGCCGTGCTGCCCGCTCTTGCAGAAGCCCCGCGATAAGGCGGCTGCTGTTATCGGCACGGGTGCATTGGGGTTGTGCTTCCTCCCGCACTGTTCCGCAAATGGGGTGCTGGGAAAAGAGGGGGCTGGATGCAAAGCAATGGGTACAGGCTCCCCTCTCAACCTCCAGCAAGGGAAGCCAGGGCACGGAAAGTGCTATTTCAAGGGCAATCCCCTTGGCAGGCTTCCCGGAGCGGTCACACAGGAACACGCGGACTCGTGCGCAGTGCCAAGCTTTGTCCCTGCTGCCCCCCCACAGGGCCTCGCTGCCCTTCGCTCCTCTGGCACCTCTTGCCAGCCCCAAACCTGCCCCGTGATCCCCCTCAGGGGCACCCAGCCCTCTTGGAATGCCCACAGCCCTGCGCATGATGCTGGCACCAAGGGTTCCTATGTCACCAGGGAGTCACTGTGGCACTGAGGAGTCTCTATGGCACCTGGTTCACGTCCTCCCCCACTTCGACCACTATGGGGGAACTCAAGAACAGAGAAAGGCCATACCCCAAAGTTCAAGCTGCAGGCTGCCATGCCAAACCCTGCATTTGGAGCTCTTTCACCCCACGGTGACAAGGAGCACAGCCACTGGGAAAGAGTGATCGGAAGGAGCAGGAAGAAAGGGGATTGAAAACAACCCCGTCCTGAGCTCTCCCCACCCCCCCAAAACCTGCAGCCCCATTCCGGGTGCTAGCATTGTCAGCAAGCGATAAAATGTTCTCGTTGCTGAGCTGCATGTCCCGCTGCACCCTCCCTCGTACCTCTCCCCGAGACGGCGGGAGCCCTGGCCCCCCGCCAAAGCCACTGTCTCCACTGTAATTCTCCCTGCCCCAGAGCCAACACACACACACACACACACACACTCACCACCACCCCCTCCCTCCCTGAAAAAGTCCAGGGTGTGTGCACGCACCCGCACACATATCGTGCACCCCCAGCATGCAAACAGCCTCTGAGCACACACAGCCGGCAGCTGCAAGCGCATCGCTTGCGAAGTCCTACCAAGCCCCCCCCCTTTTCTCTTCCCCCCTTCCCAAAAACACCCCCCTGGCACCGCGCAGCAGCCGCCGGCACCGGCCACGCCACCGTTTGCCATCGTTCCACCCAACACCTACCCACAAGGTTATACAAACACGCTGCCAAGCACACACGGCCTCGCGCACGCTTGCCTCACACGCACACAGCCCCGCAGGGGCACACCCACAAACCACACAGGCTTCACCCATCTGCTCACACACGCGCACGCGCAAAGAAGGAAGAGGAGCTGCCTGCTCTTCCCGTTGCATTCTCCCTCCATTAACTTCTCCAGCAGAATTCCTGCCGCGCAGCCTGGCGCCCACCTGCTGCAACAGGCACCCACCTGCTGCAGCTCCTCCGGGTGTCGCCGCAGCAGGAAGGCTGCATGGAGGAAGCCGGGCTGCTTTCACGATACAGTGGGCACTCGCTAGGGGACACGGAGGACAGCCGGGCGCTGGCACCCGCCATGCAAAGCAGGCAATGGGATGGGGCAGAAGGAAGGCGCCCCGGCCATTAACCAGCTGGGAGCCGGCGCGGCGATCCGCCAGGCCTCAGGGCAAAGGGCAAGGCAGGGGTGGAAGAGCAAGGATGGAGGCGAGCAGATAAACACGCCGGGAGACGATGAGCCGAGAGATGGGTGAGACGCAGAGGCCGTGACCTCACCCTGCGGAGCGGGAGAGGCAGCAGCACGCCTTGGCTGGGCTCCCCGGGTAGAAGCGGACGGTTGGGTTAGCAAAACCCTCTGCAACCGATGAATAACGCAAGAGCTGCTGTGTGGGTAAACTGAAGCACGGCGAGGTGAGCAGCGCGATGCTACAGTTGGCAGGGCTGAGCTTGCAGCCCTCTGTGTCCCTATACCCCACCACCACGCTGTCCCCTTGCCCTCACACTCTGACATGGGGTTGTGGTGACCTCGGTGACATTGCAGGACACGGGGAGCCAGACCCAAGCACAACACTCAGCCCCAAAGCCAACACCACGGCCTGAGCCCCACAGTGGGGTCTGAGCACAGCACTGAGCCCTGAGCTCCACGTTAGGGTCTGAATACAGCACTGAGCCCTAAAACTTACATTGGGGTCTGAGCACAACATTGAACCCTCATCCCCACACTGGGATCTGAGCGTAGTTCTGGGCCCTGAGGTGCTGAGCCCCAAACACTGAGCCTCATACCAGGGTCTCAGCACAGCCCCAAACCCTGAGCCCTACACTGGGGTCTGAACACAACACCGAGCCCTAAACCCCAAACCTTAAACCCCACACTGGGGTCTGAGCACAACACCAAGCCCTAAAACTCACATTGGGATCTGAGCACAACATTGAGCCCTCAGCCCCACACTGGGGTCTGATCACAGCACTGAACTCTAAGCCCCACACTGGGCTCTGAGCACAGTGCTGAGCCCTAAACCCCAAACCTTAAACCCTACACCGGGGTCTGAGCACACTGCCAGACCCTGAGTCCCACACCGGGCTCTGAGCCCAACGCTGGGCCCCGAACCCAAACCCTTTGCCCCACACTGGGCTCGGCGCCCCACACCCAGCCCTAAACCCACCTCCCAGCCCCACCTCCAGGCTCCTCTAACCCAAACCACGCGCACCCACCGCACCCCACGCAGCACCCACGACGCCCCCCACGTCGCACCAACCCACCCATCGGGACCCCCCCCACCCCTTCTCCAAGCCTCCCCATCGCAGCCCCGAGGCCTCCACGCAACCTCACCCCCGCCCCCTCCCCTCCTCCCGGGGCAGCGCTGCCCGAAGCGGGGTCCCGTCAGCACTCACCCAGCGGCCGCGCCGTCCACCGAGGGCCGCGCTCCTCCATGGGCTGCGCGCTGCCTGTGTGTGTGTGCAGAGCCCAGCAGAGCCCAGCAGAGCCGAGCCGTGCCTCCCCCGCCGCTTCCTGCTTCCCTCGGCGCCCGCCCGCCGCCCCGGGAGCCGCACGGCTGGAGCGTGACTCACCGGGGGCCGGGCCGGGCAGGGCAGGGCCCGAGGGGGCGGGAGGGGGGAGGCCCCGGCTGGCACTGAACGGCGGCCACGGAGGGGAGGTGGGGGCACAGCCGGGGGAAAGGAGCCCCCCCTAGGGGTGGGCAGCACCGGAGGGGATGGGAACCCCCGCTTTGGGGTGGGGTGGGGGGGAAGTGAAAATGGGAAGGGAGCAGTGCGCAAAAGGGGTCCCCGTGTCCGTCACATCAGTGGTACCCATCACATCGGTGGTCCCCATATCATATTGGGGGTACCCAACATATCAGTGGTACCCACCACATCAGTGGTCCCCATGTCATATTGGAGGTACCCAACACATCAGTGGTCCCCATGTCATATTGGAGGTACCCAACACATCAGTGGTCCCCATGTCATATTGGGGGTACCCACCACATCAGTGGTCCCCATGTCATATTGGAGGTACCCATCACATCAGTGGTCCCCATGTCATATTGGGGGTACCCAACACATCGGTGGTACCCATCGCAACGGTGGTCCCCCATATCGTGCTGGTAGTGCTCATCACATTAGTGGTACCCATCACATCGATGCTCCCCATGTCATACTGGGGGTACTCAGTACATCAGTGGTACCCATCACATTGATGGTGCCCATTGCAATGGTGGTCCCCCACATCACGCTGGCAGTGCCCATCACATTAGTGGTCCCCATGTCATATTGGTAGTGCCCGTCACATCAGTGGTATCCCTCACATTGGTGATCCCCATGTCATACTGGGGGTACCCAACACATTGGTGGTACCCATCACAACGGTGGTCCCCCATATTGTGCTGGTAGTGCTCATCACATCAATGGTACCCATCACATCGGTGGCCCCCATGTCATATTTGTAGTGCCCATCCCATCAGTGGTACCACCACATTGGTGCTCCCCATATCATATTGGGGGTACCCAACACACCAGTACTACCTAAGGCATCGCTGGTGCCCATCACAATGATGCTCTCCCATATCATGTTGGTAGTGCCCATCATATTAGTGATACCCAGCACACTGGTGGTCCCCATATCACACTGGTGGTCCCCATATCATATTGGTGGTGCCCTTCACATCAGAGGTACCATCACGCTGGTGGTCTCCATACCACATATCATACTGGGGACACCCCTATTATATTGGTGGTACCCAACGCATGGCTGGTACCCATATCACACTGGTGGTCCCCATGTCATGTTGGTGGTACCCAACACATCAGTGGTGCCCATTACATCAGTGGTCACCATATCATATTGGTGGTACCCAACACATTGGTGGTGCCCATCGCAACGGTTTTCCCCCATATCACGTTGGTACAGCTCATCACATCACTGGCATCCAACACATCAGTGGCAGCATCACACTGGGGGTCCCCATATCACATTGGGGGATACCCATCACATCTGTGGCACGCAACACATTGCTGGAACCATCACACTGGTGGTCCCCACATCATACTGGGGGTACCCATCACATCCGTGGTGCCCATTACATCAGTAGTCCCCCAGTGCCCATCGTACTGATGGTACCCAACACAACGGTGGTGCCCATATCGTGTTGGTGGTACCCACCACATCAATGATACCCATCCCATCGGTGGTACCCATCACACCAGCAGTGCCCACCGTGTCAGTGAAGCCCACCACCTCTCAGCACTTTCTCCGATCTCCTTCTTCCTGTTGTATTTTAAATTTTTACAGCACTCTTTTTAAAGAATACGGAGGAACAAATGCCCTTATCAGCAATTCTCACAAGGTATAAAGAGTCGCTTTTATCTCGCTGCCTTTACTAATCTAGAGCAAGCTGATGCCTGTTAATTTTTTAATTTTCCTAGTGAATGCATTTGTGGCTTTGTCAGCATCCTTATACACACGCACACATAAACCCACTCTATCGGCACATGCGTGTTCCCAAAAATGGCCTGGGTTTGGGGAACATCCACTCCTGCTTTGCACCTCCCGTTGTCAGATCCCTGTTTCCCAGTCCCTCTCACTTTGTCAAACCCAAAGAATTCGGGCAGGGTGGGTTTAATGTCCCCACGGGGCTGTCACCTGCATCCTACGCCAGTGGCCAGGAACGCTTGGGCTCTGCGCTCATTGCTGGTGGCACCGGGAGGGGACCGCGGTGATGAGCACAGCTCTGCTTTTGCAACCACAAAGCAGTTTCATCTACATTGTAAAGTGCTATGTGTCACACGAAGCTCACCAGGACACCCTGGGACGTGCCACCACCTGGGGACACGGCAGTGCTTTGGGGACACCGAGGAGACAGGAGTGGCTGAGGATTCCTGCACCGATATGTCACTGTCACCACACCAGTGGGGGCACAGGGGGGGGTTCATCCCCATCCTTACCGGGCAGGCAGGGCGAGTGCAGGCTGCCCACACGCCGAGCCTGGGGCTGGGAACGCCAGCACCCGGCCACAGCGTGCAGATGAGATGTGGCAGGCGTGTAACAAGCCATTAGTCACTGTCACCTTTGCCCGGCAGCCACTGGCAGGGTAATAAATCCAACGCTGACTCCAGCAGGCCCGTTCCAGGCCACAGCTCCCAGCTTGCCTCCTTGCGCCGGGCTGTGAGCAGCTTGCAAATGCAGCCTGCACCCTCTGGGGACGCAGCGCTGGGGCTGTGGCACGGCTGTCCCTGGCCCTCCCAGTGCTTGGGGCTGGGCTGGGGGCACAGCATCTCCCTGGGAGCCCTGGGGTTGGCTCCCTGCCTGCTGCACCAGGCTGTCCCCAGCGCTGGGAGATGGCATTGGTTGTGGCTGCCTGATCAAAGCAGCATGGCACGGTGCAGCAGGGCATGGCACGGCGCAGCAGGGCACAGCATGGCCTGTCTGGACAGCCCAGCAAACCAGCCAGTCCTGGGAGGCGGCAGGAGGGAAGCACGCATCGTGATGCCTCTCCCAAAAATGCTGCAGCTCCTGACGGACGAGGCAGCCGAGTCCTAGGAGCTGCAGCCCTGCCCAGCCCTGTGGGTCCCCCCTGGCCCCCAGCAGGTCCTGCCCAATGCTGTGGCTCTCCCTGGCGCCCGTGGATTGACTCACTGCCCTGGGGACAGCGGTGCCGCTGGGTCACCTCCCCATCTTCTCATACCCAAAACCACCGGGTGCACTCCCGCTGTCACCAACAGGGGACAGACCCTGGGGACCCCCTGCAGCACCGCAGCACCTACTTGTGGCTCCAGCGTCCGTTCCCTCTGCATCCAAAGCCGTCCGCTGGCTGCGCTCAGGGCCGATGTCCGTCCCTGGGCTCTCCCTGGTGCTCAGCACCCGGTGCCGGGGCTCGGTGCCTTGCTTTGCAGCGTGCGTCTCGAGGGCAGACGATGACACCTGGAAGAGAAGCAGCACAGGGACTCAGTGCCTTCTCCCGCTCCCCCACCCCAAAAGCAAAGGGCCAAGCTGGGGCACAGACACGCACACAGGATGCTTTTGTTTTGCTGCCGGCAGATGCACGTGGCCGGCATGGGGCTGCAGCTGGATCCGGGCACTGCTTCCAGCACAGCCAGACAAGAAAGGCTCTGGGGGGGGGGGGGGGGGGGGGGGGGGCCATGAATCAAAGCGGCGTCCCCTCGCCGGCGAGCAGCAGCTGGCTGGGTCGGCTGCTACCGATTACTCAACCGGGCAGTGTTTACTCGAGATCAACAATTCCCCCTTGCCTTTCCTGCTGGCTCCGGGCAGGCGAATGTACCGCACGGTGGGGATGGGCTTTCCACACCCCAACTGCCAAGCAGATTTTACAGCCCTTAAAAAGGGAGATATGTTGCTTTTTAGCTCTCTTTAGGGCTGCCCGTGCCCACGCTCGGCTCGCTGGTCGTGCCCATGCCCAAACCACCCAGCTCCCCGCAGCTCCCAGCCCACGGCTGTTGGATCTGTCACCCTCCTGCTCAGCGTGCACACAGAGCACAGCTCGTGCTGTCAGCAGTGCTGTTCATCTTTCATCAAGTGACAGCGAGGAGGCAGAGCATCCCAGCCCCAAGCTGGACGCAGCACGGTTATTTTCGCCTCTGGAAGAGATGAGTGAACAAAAAAGATCCCTGGGATGGATGCACAGTACCAACAAAGCAGTCCCCAGGATGTTGAGTCCGTGCAGCTGCAACAAAGCGCCCTGGGCTGCTGCATCCAACAGAACATCCCTGGGATGCTGCGTCAGTGCAGCCCCGCAGCACAGGGACCCCGCACTCCCCATCTAGGGACCGGGGCTGCAGTAGGAAAATGGTTGACACTGATCCAGCCCTTCTCGGGATTAGTCCTATAAACCTGGAGAGCCTAAGTGAGATGGATGGCACATGAATTTTGCTGGGAAGCCCTCAGACTCAATGAGCCACACATGCGAGCAGCCGTATAAATTTACCGCTCGCTTCCTGGAAAGGTTTAATTTATGGAATCCATATGGCAGCGCCGCGCAACCGCGAGCGCTCGGCGCATCCCGTGAGCCCTCGAGTGGCTCCAGCTGGCAGAGGGCCACCCTGGCCACCGCCACACGGCTGTGGGGTGCTCCTTTCCACCCCACAGGAGCAGATGGCAGTGCCAATGCTGGGAGCACAGCCCCAGGGTGCAGCCCCAGCAATCCCCTACCTGTGGGCAAGGGAAAGGGTTGGGGCGCGCGTTGATACCTACAGCGACTCGTCATTAATTAGCATTAATCAGCCCTGGTCGCGTGTCACAGCAGCACTGAGCAACGCGCAATGGGGGAGCAACAGATATGGGGTCAGCTGGGCAGCCCCAATCCCTTCTTTTCCATCAGGGGGTGTTGAGATGCAAAGAGATGCAGATGGGTTCTGCAAGGCAGCCAGGATCCCCAGTTGGGGTCTGTGCCCCCCAGCACTCCCAGGGAGGAGCCAGAGTGAATATTGAGGCACACGGGCCTCCCCCATGCTTTAAGTTCACCCCGTGCTATCTGTCAGCAAATCATCCCCGGTTACACAGATAAGGAATAATTGATGCAAAGGAGCCATCTGTTTGCGAGCATGGAATATCTGCTCAATTAGGAGGGATCTGTCCACCCAGATAAAGCATCCTCAGAGGGGGGCCGTGTCCTCAAAGCCTCACTCCCAATTAGGGCTGAGCCGGGTGCTCCCCTGTTTGCAGCACCCCGAGGTGCTGGGCAGAGCGAGAGCACAAAATCCCAAATATCTGACCCGGGAGCTGATCCCATAACACAGAGCAGCCGTGCCACAGCCCCAGGCCTGCGGCGAGGTGACATCGACATGACATTGCTACGTGACGTTATTAACACAGAAAGAATTGAGCTGTCAGGCAGGCGGCGGCCGCTCGCCCTGAGCAATCACTGCCCTGTTAATACCTGCCCAGGGGAGAGGGGCAGGCAGCAGGGCAGAAGGCAAAAGTGGGGAGAAAAGGCTCGAAGCAGAGCCAGGGGAGAGATGCTCAGTGCTGGTTGCAGCATCCCTACGTCCCTCCTTCCCATGCACCGGCCAAGGGATCACTGCTTCTGCACCCATCACTGGGTACCCACAGGTTTTTTGGATGGCTGCTGGGGTAGGAAAGCAAAGGCCACGTGTGCACAGGTCCCATAGCGTGGAAAGCAGAGGGTTTTCCCCTAAAAGCACAGCCTTGCTGCACGGTCCCCCCATGGGGGTGGGACGTGGCAAGGCACCACGGTGCCCACCAGCCCCCGCTGCTGTGTTTCAAGTTTCTGAGCCGTGTTTGCTCGCAGAAAGTTGGAACCTGCAATTACAACCGTGATAACCCGTAATTAAAAAGAGGAAGGAGAAAAATAAATTAAAAAAAAAAAAGAAACAAAGAAACAAAAAGCTCCAGAGGGAGCTGATGGCATTAACCCTTCTCATGTTGGGGATGTGCCCAAGCCACCTGGCCCCCACGCACTGGCACTGCTGGGATGCAGGCAACATGGGGTGATGCTGAGCATCCCGACAGCGGTCAGCATCCCACCCACCACACCCCCGTGTCATGGGCTCCCTGTGTGGCACGGCACGGCGCCCGCGTGGGCACGGCGGCGGCTGCACCGTGTGTCACCACGGGGCTGTGGTTACCACCGGGATCCCACACAATCTGCTCGTGTTCACCCTGCGGGACCCCGAGGAACACAGCCTGACCCCAGTGCCAACCTCCATCCCACGGGACCCCACGGCGTGGCCCTGCAGTGTGCCCCCCTCCCACCCTCTCCTGTCCTGGTGACATGATCTCACCCGACGTCACCGCAGAGATGGTGACAGTGAGCTAACGAGCTGCAGGCAGCAATTTGGGTTATATATACTCCCATAGCGACAGTGGCTAATTGCCCCAGAGCGCAGCGGGGTCGGGGCACTGGGGGGGGGAAGGATGGGAGTCTGGCATGCACTCAGCCCCCACCCCAGGGCATCACCCAAGGCTGGGGGGGGGGGGGTGCAGGCATCACCCCATCCCTCCCCTAGCTATTCTAGCCCGGCTTTGCGCCCAACCCTAAGCGGCTTTACCTAAAGCTGCCGTCCCAGCCTGTCCCAGCCAACGGCCCTAAGGAGCTTTCATCCCCTCATTAAGGGGTTTGGGGCCGAGGGGCGCAGCACCCAGCACACCCCCCCACCCTCTCCCCACCCCCAACCAGCTGCTTGGGGACACAGGGGCGGGCGGAGGGGGGTCCCATTGTGGCAGCCCCCAGCCCTGCACGGCAGCTGCCAGGCGAGGTGGCGGGCGCGCAGATGCGGCCCCGCGCAGCCTAAATTGTTTGCCAGCTTCCTCGGGGCAGCACAATGGGGGCCGCGCAGGCGGATCCGGGGTCAGGGGTGAGAACAGCAATAAGTGGTTTATGCCTTTTGTGAAGAGGCTGAACTGACAGCTCAGTGGATTAACAAAGACGTCCTCTGTTCCCGGGCAGGTCATGTGGAAAGCACTGAGACGACCCCTGTCACTTCTTTTTTTTGCAAGAACAGACATTTGTTCGCGAGCGAGCGGGGAGGTGATGGAGGGGGTGGCGGAGGGGGGGGCGGCCGCCCGCTGCAGGCTTCTTCCAGCCTTGCTGCTGCTGCTGCTGCCTGCCCTGGCCAAGCCCCGTCCCTTCCACGGCCCCGATTTCCTCGGTTTTCTCAGGTCATGGGATTTGCCATTTGGCAGAGATGCTGCTGCTGCAGCCCCACTGCACCTCAAGCTGTACGTGCATGGTGGGAGCCCGGTGCAGCCCCGACCAGAAGGACACGCAGCTCTGTCAGTTCTCTCTGCCCAGGGAAACTGAGGCAAGGACACCATCACCACCACTCCCAGCACTGGCAGCAGAGCTGTGTGCACGGGGACACCCACAAACCCACAAGGATGTCCCCAAGGCTGTGCTGCGCACTGACCTCACAGCCATCATCAGGCTTCAAAAAGAACAGATGAAATAAGGCCGCTCCTTCCCGGGCACTCCGCTTATCCCCCCTGATCCCCAGCTGTCCCTGCAGCTTCCATCTTGCCCTGAGTACAACCTGTGGCTCCAGGGGGGACCCAAATTCTGCATCCACCCACCCTACGCAGGGCAGAAACCCTTTGGGAAGTTCTGCTGCTCTGCTCACTCCCACCCTCCTCATCACAGGCACACCACAGGGACACGGCAGCACTGTACTCACCCACCTCTGCCTGCAGTGCTGTCCCATCCCTGTGGGCACAAGGCACTCTCCAAGCCCTATATACCCGCCCATGCTGCCCAAAGGGGCTTTTCACCCTGGAAAACCCCTCCTGCCCCACAGCAGCTCATGTTTTTTGGGACATTCCCAAAAACACACCAATCCTGTTGCACACATGCATGGCATCCTGATCAAACCTCCCCAGGGATGAGGGGACGTGGGGCGGCTTTGGGCGTACGGCAGCATCCCAGTGCCACCCAGTAGGACCTCATTAGGACACCACTGGGACACCAAATGGGGACACCTCTCCCGGTGCCCTGGGGGGAACACAGGCAGGGCAGGATGCTCACAGATGGGTGCCATGCAGCCGTGCCCAGGGGCCACACCATCATCATTAAAGACTCAGTGCCCCCTATCCTCCATTCTCATCCGGCTGCACTGCTCAGCCTGCTGTTCCCAGCTCCCTCCTGCCATCTAAAGACAGACTTACAGCGAGCTGCACATTAAACACACACCATCTGCAAGGGAGACCTGAAGGCAAGCTAACACCTGTGGTGTGCCCTCAGCACGGCACTGAGCACCCCAGCGCACACCCAGCCCCTGCGTAGGGCTCTGCAGGCACCCAGTCCCCTGCTGTCCCCAGTTATAGAGGTTTGGAGAGCAGGAAGCAGGAGGAATAAAAGGCAGGGAGGAAAGATCCTGCCCCCCAAAAGCAGGCAGGGAGGATGGGGGAAGCCCAGGGCAAAGGGTCCCTATTAGGGTGCACGGGGGCCCCCGACTCGGTGTGCTGATGCATTGCAAAGGGTCACAGATCCCTGCTCAGGTCAGCAGGGAAGGGAGCCAAGGAGGCTTTCCGCCTGCCGGGCCTGCTCCCACCAAGCAATTTATGGCCAAGACTTTGCAACAGGCTGAGTAATTAGTGCTGGGAGGGGAAAAGGCTGAATCAGCACCCAGCAATCAGCACCGAGGGGATGGGGCTACAAGAGTAGGGACTGCACGGCCCTGAGCTGGGGGGGCTGTGGGACTGACCCAGCATGCATCTCAGCATCCCACCCCAAAAAATAGCCCCCTGGCTGTGGACCAAGAACCTCCAACAGTTGTTCCCCAAAGGTGTGGTTTTGGAAGCACTCTAGCAAGCTGCTCCCTACTCAAAAAAGCTCCCACCCTGCTTGTTCGAACAGAAGCAGCCCTCTGCTTCTTTCTTTGCATTCTGGAAAGAGATATTGCAGCATCAGGATGCTTAAGATCCAGGGATCCCTAAGCACAGGGATCCCCAAGCCCAGGGGTGCTTGAACCATGGGATGTTCGAGTCCCAGGATGCCCAAGGCCAAGGTTCCCTAAGCCCAAGGATGCTGAAACCCCAGGACGCTGGAGCCCCCACCAGCCGTGCCCAGCAGCTGTGGGGCATTCGCAGCTGCAATCGATGCACACGGTTGGGAGGAGCAGTGCTGGCTGCCTCCTGCCTCCGTCTGCTGCCTGGTTTTACGAGGGCCATTTCCAAGAGGTCGCTGGAAATAGATTTTTATCACCTCGAGATAAATATCGTTTATGATGACATTACTGCTCCGAACGGTTGCAGGGAGGCGGGAGGATGAGGTGGGCAGGCAGCACCCGCACACAGCCCCCAGCCCCATCCTTATCCCCATAGGTTTGGGCAGCGCTGAGTCCCTATACCATCCATCTGCCTGGGCAGCACGAGCAGAGGGAGCCGCGCCATTAGCCCCACACACCATTAAGCACTTAAAAAGCCATTGGGAGACACTGCACCATTAGGTGACAAGCGAGCTGGGAGGGGAAGGATGTGCAGGCAGCAGGAATGCAAGCAGAGGGCAGGGCGTCTCATCATGCTACCCAAAGGATGTCCCACGAGCCCCCCCAGGAGCGATGCCTGCGGAGGGGCAGCAAACACTGCGCTGGGAAACCAGGGGCTTTCAGGCTGACGCATCGCTTGTGCAGCCAGCAGGCACCTCCCCAGAGGGACTTTTCACCAGCGCCACGCTCACAGCAAACCACACAATCCCTCTGGGCTCCCCCTGGCCAGGCTTTGCCATAGGGATGGTGCCAGCACGGAGGTGCAGAGCAAAACCCAAACGCAGGGCTGAGGATGGCAAAACTCACGACAGCAGTGGCACCACTCCCAACACGGCACCTGGCCCAGCAGGGCTGGCAGGAGGACGGCAGCCAAGCGGTGCCCACAAGGAGCCGCCTTTGGAAAAGGGCACGGTGATGGGCAGGGGGCCAACAGCCACCCTGCAACCCACAGCCCGGCCACACACAGCGCTGGAGCCGCCCGCCTCGGGGCCAACAATCGCCCCTTTCAGCTGGCATCCAGCATCAGAACCGTGCAAAGCCCTGGGGAAGAGCAGAGCCTGAGGCTGGGGCGGTGGCACAAAGCCTGCAATGCGAGGCACAGAGCAGCCCTCGCCCGCAGGCAAAGCGAGCAGCAGTGCCAGCCTGCACCAGGAACCCCATCTGCTCCTTTTGGGGCACTCTGCGTCCTGCCCCCAGCCCATCTCTCTCCAATCCCATATACAGCATCCCAACCCCATTGCAGATCGTCCCTGCTGCGGCAATGCCCCGCTGGGAAATGGGGTTTGTCCCCACCACCACTCCATGGCTCCTGGCGCAGAGGAGCCAGAGCAGAGCCAGAGCGTGTTGACAGGGTCATGGTGACCCTTCTGTCCCAAAGCCCAGTGCTGTGGCTTGGCCAGCTCCATCCCAGCCTCCATGGAGGGACTGCAGCAGTGGGGGGTTGGAAGGGATGCTCCTGAAACAGGTCCACCAGAAACAGGCATCCCCTGGGGTACAGCATCCTTTAGGGACAAGCATCCTTTGGGAATCAGCATCCCTTGGGGATCAGCTACCCTCAGGGACTGACATCCTTGGGGTCCAGAATCTCTTGGGGATCAGCATCCTTTGGGGATCAGCATCCTTTGGGGATCAGCACCCTTTGGAACCTCAGCATCTCCCACCTCATCCCCTGCCTCAAGCAAAGTGCTGAGAAGGAAGCTTTATCCTCCCACCACAACAACAACAACAAAAAAACCCAAACAAGGATTATGCTGCCAAAGGAACCAGAGAAACACCCCCAGCCCCTTCACCCCCCCCTCAATCACCCCGGAGCAGATCCAAAAAACTCAACCACACCAGCAGCACTTTGCAAACTTTGCAGCAAGTTCACAACAGCTCAGGGTACCACAAGGACCCCCACTGCCACGCTGCCCCCATGCATTCCAACCCACGTGTGTGTCCCCCCATCCTCCCCCCAACAAATCCATGTCCCCAAGCACACCGACGAGCACGCAACAAGTCCTGAGCAGGGGATGGGGGGAGCACATCCTTCTCCCCCCAGTGCCCACAATGGGGGGCGTGGAGCCCCCCCAAACCCTTCTGTAGGGCCAAGGGCCACCTGGCGTGTCACCTACCTGCGTGGTGAAGCCGGAGGGGACGAGCAGTGACCCCGTGGCGGCAGCGGAGCAGGGAGGAGGCACGGCTGCATGCACACAAATCTGGAGCTGCCGGGGAGAGCCGGGCGAGAGGGAGGGGAAGTGGGGGGT